>NC_079224.1:51668955-51766455 GCF_029633865.1 Lampris incognitus
TAGTGACATCTCGTCCAGCTATCGTGTAAAGGAGCCTGTTAACTGGTCGAACGACACGACCCAGACGTGTGGTGCAGTTCAGTGGGTGAAACAGTATGTGCAGCGTCACTTACACAGTTAGAAGTAACTGTGTGATGGCCACTAACAGTCGAGGTGTCATCCCTATCAACAGCGTCATCAGTGAGTGAGGCGTGAGAGAGTTCAGAGTGTGAGTCTGGGACCTTGTCAGTCAACACGTCGTTAGTCGACTGTTGACTTGGGGTGTTGTTCAGGTGACTGACCCATTCTCTGGTTCTCTCCTCAGACGCAGGCAGGATATCTGAGTAATGTTCAGGGACGCTCACAAGACTGTGCACATCATCAACTCCACATTGAGTCTCATCCTGCTGAACGGACACTTGAGTCTGAGTGTGCTCTGACGTAGCTTGACCTGAGGCCATGGAATGGACAGAGACGGAGGACATTGAGAGACAAGACTGTGGCACATCTTGAATAGGAAGAAAATTCACCAGCATAAGTAGATTACGATGGACAGTCCGCTCACGCCCTGTGACAGTGTCCTGTATCTTATGTGTGCGTTTGGGGATTCGGCTCAGTCACAGTGTAAACAATAGACTCCCATCAGTCAGCAACTTTTCTTTCTTATTAGCCACAAGCACTCGGTCTCCAATTTCAATTGTCGGTCCTTTCGCTTTCCTGTTATACAGTCTTGCCGTTCTGTTCCTTTGTCACATGCTCTTGAGCAATTAGCATAGCTTCCTTAAGGTCCTCAGACAGCTTCGTGACATACCTGCCAAAGTCGGTCACATCAGGGTCAGTCAAGATGTTTCCAAACAGGATATCTACTGGAAGACGGGGCACCCTTCCAAACATCAGGTAAAATGGTGCATATCCTGTTGTCTCATGGGCAGTGCAATTGTACATGAATGTGAGTTTGTAAACATCTGGGCCAGTCTTGCTTTGATTCTGAGGGAAGAGCTCTGATCATATTGCCCAGCGTTCGATTAACACATTCGACGCTGCCATTTCCCATCGGGTAGTATGGGACTTTCGCACACCAGATAACTGTAGAAGTTCAGCGATCAACTCGCTTTCAAAGCTTGGACCCTGGTCACTGTGGATCCTCTCAGGGAATCCATAGACGCAGAAATACTTCTTTCAGAGGACTTTCGCTACTTGTTTGGCTGATTGATCCCTGCAGGCAAAGGCCTGAGCCAGTCTGGTAAAATGGTCGGTCATTACTAAAACATCCACAGATTTGTTGTGTGAATCTTCAGCTGACCAGAAATCAATGCATACAAGTTGCAGTGGTCTGGAAGTGACAATACTTTCAAGAGGAGCTCTTCCTACAGGCGCAGCCATTTTGCTCACTATACAACGCTGACAATGACGAACGTATTCTCTCACATCTCTGTCCATGTGCAGCCAAAATAATCTGTCTGGCAATGCTCAGGGTTCTTGATGACCTGCACTGTCATGCACTCCTTTCAAGACTTTAGTCTTCAGACAATCAGGAACAACAAACTGATGGCGTCTTGTCTTCGACATTTGATCACGTGACACTCTGTACAAGACGTCATCACTCAGAACAAACTTTTCCCAGTGTTTCAGCAGCCTCAGGACTTGACTCGACTCCTGTGCTCTTTCCCGTCTGGATGGTCTCCGAGACCTCTCAACAAAAAAACTAATGCGAGACAACATGCTATCTCTAGATTGTGCATCACGGAGATCTCCAGCAGTAAAGGCAGGCAGGCTGGGCAAGCCGTCAGGAATGAGCTGGGGTAGGTGACGCACAAGGGCTGTCGCACGCGTCTTTGCTCCAGAGGCCCATTCAGTGTGTGACTGGATAACAGCAGAGACTTCCTGTGTGGATAAAGACTGAGCTGACATAGGAAGGGACTGGGTATTTGTGGCTACAAGACGTGTTTGCTTCTCTGCCATTACAGACTGGTTGGTTGACTCTCTGAAGGTCCTGTTGAATAGCTGTGTCAGACAAAACGGCAGCTTCTCTGGTGAGGTCATGAACTGGTTCACTGACCAGTCTGCGACCGACACTTTTTCAAAAAGGGACACGGCTGAGAGCGTCAGCAACAATATTTCTTGGGCCTGGCACATATTTGATGTCAAAATTGTAACTGGCTAATTTTGACACCCATCGCTGCTCACAACAGTCAGGTTTAGGTTTAGTCATAATATGAGTCAATGGATTATTGTCAGTCCACACAGTAAAGTCGTGGCCTTTCAACCAGTGGCTAAACTTGTCACAAACTGACCACTTCAGTGCAAGAAACTCTAATCGATAGGCTGGATAGTTCTTCTGTGACCGAGTTAAGGACTTGCTAGCAAATGCAATTGGTCTAGCCACTGAGTCACCTTCACGCACTTGAGATAAAACGGCCCCAAGGCCATCCAACGAGGCGTCCGTAGACACCAAAAACGGTTGACTAAAGTCTGGGTGGGCCAAAACAGCGGAATCTATGAGGGCCTGTTTGAGTTCAGCAAATGTCCTATCATGGTCAGTAGTCCAGTCGGTTGATTTTAGTTTGCGGCTCACTACAGCACACCTAGGTTTTCGGCCTTTCTTCTGTTTCTGACCAGCCAGCAGTGAGAACAAGGGCTGAGTATCCTGGGATGAAGTGCTGATAAAAATTTAGCATGCCCAGAAAAGATCGCACACGTTTCTCAGATGGTGTCACTCCATCAAGTCAGTCGAAACTACATGCTCGTCAACAATATGGCCAAGGAATTTGAGAGACTTCCTCAAAAAGTTGCATTTCTTAGGTGCCAATTTCAAGTTGTGGGCACGGAGTCTTTTGAACACCATTTCAAGACGTGCAAGGGCAGAACTTTCATCAGGAGCAAAAATCAAAATATCTAAATAGCATAACAGACTTGGATAATGTTGATCACCAAAAATGGAAGTCATTCTCATGAAACTCCCTGGACTGTTACAGAGCCCCTGTGGCAGCCTGTTGTATTCGTAAAGCCCCATAGGTGTAGTGAACGCTGAATACTTCCTGTCATCCTCATGTAAGGGCATGTTATAAAATCCTGAAGTCAAGTCCATTGTGCTGAACAGTGAATTGCCACCAAGTGCTGCCAAGCAATCGGCCTGATGTGGCACAGGGTGAGCATCCTTCAAAGTCCTCTTGTTCAGCCACCTGAAGTCAGTACACACACGCAAATCACCATTCTTCTTCCAGATAAGGACTAATGGTGACGCATACTCGCTTGTTGACTTTCGAATGATCTCTTTTTCTTCCATTTCACTTAAGACCTGACGTAGTTTTTGATACTGGCTCGGTGGCACACGTCTGAATGGCTTTTGGTCAATCAAGTGGATTCTGTGGACAAACTTCTGCTTTGTCGCAGTCAACGTGGTTGCGTGAGAAGACATCCTGGTAGTGAACAATAAGTTTGGACAACTTTGTCTTTACAGTCCGATGACGCATCACACAGGCTGATGTCCAGCTCACTCAGGCCAATGGACTCTAGATTCTCCCCAGCACATCTTGCATCAGGACAGACAGGAGTAGCAGGCACGGTGGAAGCGCTCTGATGACCACTGACTAGGTCTAAATCTTCCAAAGCCACACAGGGTACCAGGTCAGCAAGCTTAGTGTTACATCTCAAAAACAAAGGCTTTTCAGAGACATTCATCACTTTCAAGGGAACCCATCCATCTGCCCACAGGGGTGTGACAACTCTGGCGACCATCAGTCCTTTGGGTGCAGACCGTGCTGACGTAGGCTCTGTCATCACCGCACTACCAGGAGACACGTGTGAGTTTTGGCAGCTTTCCCCACAGAAGGTATTCACAGCCGGGTTGAAGGCAAGTGGCCGAGTTGCAACGTACTGTGCCTGTCTCGTCAGGCATTTCACCAGCGCCCCATCTATGCAAGCCAGCTAGCATGGAGAGAAAATGTTCGGTGTCAGTAGAGGACGGTGCAGAAACTGCTGTCCAGTACGTACAACACTTCTTTGACTCGCACAGTATGTGTTTGATCACATTGGTTCCGATAATTAGGTCATCATGTTGTCCTTCAACTACAATCGTCGGCACAATCATTTTGCAGTCATTAACTTCCATGTTAATGTAAAAGGCTGACTTCGGGTGCACTCGTCGACCACCGACACCAATGAGTCACATCGGTGGAGAATCTCTCTGCTTCACACACTGCCCCAACAGAGAGCAGGTTACGCATAGCAGTATCACTGACTGTACATGCCATTGAGCCACTATCTAGCATACCCCCAACAGTCACTTTGCCGCCCACCTTCACTGGTACGTAAAATAAGCTGTCACTGCCACCCACAGTCTGAGTGTTTGATACACAATGTTTGTTGACTGAAATTGAGAAAAATTGACAAAATTAAAAGTTGAATCAAAAATATCGGTGTCTAGCGAGTGGGAGGATTCTTTGACCTGTATTGCCTCCCTCTGAATACAGGTCAGCTAGTTTCCCGAAGCCCGGCTGAGTTGGGGCGGGGCATTGTTTGAACAGTGCTGCCTTGAGTGACCAGGGGCCAGACACTTGAAACAGATGGTCAGATTTGCAGTGAAACAAGGTGGAGTGATTAACATCTCTACAAACTCTACATGGCGGTGCGCTGAAAGGGCTGGGGCGTTTCTGACTACGCTCAGGATTGCGCGGCTCCACCCTGGCCAAGACTCTCAAGCATGCTCATCATGAGGCCAAGGACTCCATCATCAGGCTGCTGAGCATTCTGTGGCGGCGGGACGTGCTGTGGTCGCTGGACGTTCTGCTGGACACATGCAGCGTCTGAGCATGAGCTGGGAGTCTGAAACAAAGACGTGGCATGAGAACATAGTGGACAAGTTGACTGGGAGTCCATCCGATGAGAATCAGAGTGAGCGCAGGTGTTTGAATCTTTGTCGAACACAGCTGCAGGGTGACTTTTCAGCTGTGGGACACTGTAAGATGTTGCAGACGCACCCCATTCCCTTTGATATTCATCTATCCTGAGCTGGATGTCTTTAGAGGTCCACTCACTGACAGGCTTGCATTTCAAAATTGAGGAAAGCTGTGGATCAGGGCAGTGCTTCGCGAACATTTGTGCCACCTCTCCACTTATGTTCTCCATTCTCCTACCCTGACGGTGCAGTCCCTCATCAGCTGTGTCTGCTGCTTTGTTTAGTCTGATACAGTAGTCGACTGGATTTTCTTTTGGATTGGGCAGTGTGGTGTAAAAAATCTTGCAACGGAAGTGATGATGAAGACTGACTGAAATATCGCTTTAGAATGTCATACATGAGATCTGGGTTCTGCTTCACATCAAGTGTGTCATCACTCCTCAGAGCTACTTTGACCACGTCTCTTGCCTTTCCTAAAAGCCTTCCTTGTATCTCATCCGCCTGTTCAGCTGTTGTGTAAGACTGTTTCCTAAGGTGAGCTTTCGTCATGGCTATCCATTCCTGAACAGAGTACTTGTCAGAACTATTTTCCCTAAAAGTCACAGGTTCACGTTCAGTCTTGACACGAACTACTACTGGCGTTTTGTTGTGTAGGGCCTGAAGTCAGAGCAGTCGCTGGTTTGTCAGTCAAAGGTGTATCGTGTATTAGTACGATCAGTAAGTCCAGAAGAGAAAAGTCTAGCTGCAATGGAGTTACCTATTTGCTCTCCCAGTTGGCCTACCATATCAGTCAGGCGTTGCATGGCAATGCTATCATTCACCGGAGTAGAAGTCTGTGCATCCACCCTCAAAAACTGTTCAATAGGAGACCAGCCCAGTCTCACACTATGCCCTCTGTCCCAAACATCACTAACATGTTCTTGAAGACCACCTGCACCCTCACTTCCATACTCACTAGACAATGTGTTAGCATTCAGACCATTAAAATGAGCACCCCTGCCCCTATTCACGGAGAAGCCTTTAAACCCATTGACCTGACTGTTATTTCCCTCAGCCATGATACCTTTAGAAAAAGAAATAATAATAAAACTAGAAATGACAAATGCAGAAAATTGCTGTCACACCACCTGGAAAATACTGAACACTAAACTGTAGTGTGATGTGAGAAAAATATTTCTAAATATAGTACACTGAAATTAAAGAGAAATGGCTAGACAATGTACAGTGTAGTTACACTTCCTCGTATTAAAACTACCATGGCTATATCTTAAATGCAGTGTTAGTGTCCCCTAGCGGTCATATACGGAATCACCAGAAAAATCACGCTGCACATTCCAGGAAGACAGCGCAGCCCCCTCGGCGATCTGCTTGCGGAGCTGATCCAATTGATCCAGAGGAAGTCAAGGCACCAGTGTAACGACCCTCACTTGTGCAGGTGTTCGTGATAGAGATTCAGACCAGGGGTTCTTAACAGTGGCTTTTATTGCCTGCATTCACAAATAAAACAACAATCCATGAGATTTCTGCTGCAACGCGACTGCATACAAGTCTCCAGCGGAGATGGTCTAGCTCTCTCGTGCATGAGCTAGCAAACAATGTTTCTCCTGGCTAACCTCACGCGTTGCATAGCATACTAAACTTACATGGAAATCAAAATGCACAACTCATTAATCTTCGTGTAAACAAAAGTACAAAACAAACAAGGACAGACAGCACTGGCATAGCGCACTGAGTGATCGTATAGTTTTAACATAGAAATTCTTGACTCTTGCAATATTCATAACCAAGTTCTTACACATTTACATTATATATAAACCACGTACCTGCATTCACAAAACAATCCATGAGATTTCTGCTGCAACGCGACTGCATACAAGTCTAAAATGGCCTAAAAACCAAAATAAGAACAATGCTCTCCATAACGCGCAGCGTGGTTGCCGCCAAAATTATACTTTAACTCGGTTAAAACACATCACTTTCTATCGTTACTTTTTGGGAGCATTAGTTAGTACAACTTATATACATTTATATCCAACCCATAGTTTGCAAAGAAAAACATGTTCATTTATTAAAATATCAAATTAATCGCGGAGCGCTCCCAAAGCCTGCTTACCTCCAGCGGAGATGGTCTAGCTCTCTCAGGTACGGATAGCGCAAAGGCCCAAAATGTGTCAAAGCGAGAGTAAATAGACAGTCGCGCAGCCTCATATTTAACTTTAGTGAATGCGGTACAACATCTGGGGTTTACACAAACCATCAAAAAGCATTGGATTACAATAACATGTTAAAATACAATTTTTGGGAGAATTCACTTTAACTGAGTGAGGTCATTTTCAACTCTGTTACATGTACAACAGAAACACTTTCACTTGCTGTTGTATTGCTTGTGCAGTAGGAGTGTGAGTAGACTCGCTAGCCGGTGGTCGTATATAAAAATACAAAAACCTCCCACTAACACCTGCACGTATTGCATTCTACCACACAGTGAATAACCCCCACTCCCAAGGGACGCACCCGGGTCTTCTGTGGTCATAGAAAAAACACACTATTTCAGTAGTGTCAGTCAGGGCCTGGCGTTCGTTTCGATACTTTATTATTAACTTCCAGGTTGGCCGTGAAGTGAGGCCGGCCGGGCCGGTTAGACTGACCACCGAGACACGTGTCGCGTCGTACGGCGGCGTGTCTGATGAGAGTTGGCATGCTATACTAGCGCCACGCCATGAGCTGCCGAGTCGGGGAGCCACTGGTCTCGGCTAGTTTTTGACGGAGGTGAAAAGAATTATGGACTGAGAGACGAATACTTCAGGCCATCTTCGGCTGCAAGGGCTAAAGGACACCGTTTTAACTGAGCCAGCCGACGATGAGGGCGCGGAACCGGCAGAAGACGAGGAGAGATGCCGAGGCATATGCAGAGCTATTTCAGTTTCTGGATGATAAAAGCTTGTCGCTGGTCATGCGAGAAGCAGCAGACAACGGTGACTCATGAAGACCAACAAAAGCTAAATGAAGCCTCGTGTCTGTGAATGTTCTCATTCAGCCAGGTCATGGTTATCCAAAGGAGTTGAATCAAGTGCAACTGTGTGTGTGTGTGTGTGTGTGTGTGTGTGTAAATAACAAGTCCGGTCCAAGATGCATACCAAGTCCACTTCATTCAACTCCTTCGGATAAATTAAGCCTCCATCGCAATTGCTAACATGGTCTCCAAAACGACAAACAACCACGTTTTTAAACGGAACATGAAAGAAATGCTTTCAATTAACCAGGTGACGTTTGTTAAACAAATAGGAATTAAATTTTTCGAACATAAATTTTTAGAAAACATAACTGTGCAACCGATGTACTATTTTTCTTTTTTGAAAAAATGTAAATCCAACAGACGGGGGGGGGGGGTGTATGGCAACGTCTGCAGGAGGGTCGCATTCGCTTCGAGGGCCCTCACACCAACGGAGCAGAATTGTGCCTCAGCATTGTTTTCGCCATTATCTGCATGGCTCACCATATTCAGCAAGCCCCCTCGGAGTGCCCCAAAGCGTCTGCAGAGTATGCTGCTGGCTCTGCAGAGCTACAGCCTCGGGTGGCGTATATATTGGTTGGCTAAAATAACCATAAATGATTCAACCCAGGAGTGTTTTCTTCACCAAACTTGTGCCGTTTAATTAAACAAAAGTTGCACTCGTGGCTGTCGGCTAGGCATGCTATCGGAACTAATCTAACCGTCTCAGTCCGGATGTTAACATTAACTACCTAAAACAATGTACACTGGTAGTTGTAGTCCTATAACTAAACTATGTAGTCAGGACCTACAGAGCCATTTAACTTGCTTTATTCATGCTCGGCACTGCCGTAAATCGGTTTATGGTGACCCCTCTGGGGGTCACTGTCGTGATAAAGTAAACTAACCTATGACATCAGTACAGTGTATAAGCCGGGGCCAGTGATACACGTGAGCGAGACCCTCAGCAGGGCCACTGTGTCAAACACACATGCAGGGTCCATGCACAACGATCAAGCTGTCTGTAGTTTAGAGACAGCAGCTGGACGTGGAGCTCATCAACCATGCCGACTACCTCAATGTCACAGACGGGCGACTCGTGCAGATCCGGCAACACACGGACAATGACGAGCAACTCCAGGCTGTGACATCTGACTTTGCGCAGTTGGCCTGAAAACGGAGATAAAGCTCCACTTGCAGCAAGGGAATACTGGCATTTAAGGAGGAGCTCAAAGGTGAAAGTCATTACTCCGCCTCAAAATGTTGGCAGAGTGCACTCTAGTCACATAGGGGTCGAGGCATTATAGATGAGTGTTACCGAAAATTCTTATCGAAAAGGTGGAGAGATTCGGACACCGCCACAACTTGTGCATTAAATCTGCCGGCTGGCCTCTACGTCGAGGGCATAAAGGCTCAATGTCTGGATAAATCTTTGCCAGTCTAGCATTAGTAAAATGTACTCCGCTAAACATAGCTTAATACAACTGAAAGTTGTACAGATGTAGACGGTGTTTATCATTTAAAATGGAGTCCCATTGGTCATCTGTTAAAGGTGTTCCATGCCAGTTTTAAATTTTCCATGGAATGTTGCTTGATGTTAATGAACTCATACATCTGGGATGTCAATTCCAGGAAATGGTCGACATGTTTTTTTTTCTTCTTCATGGGTTTGTATGGAAATGAGGTAAATGTCTTTTGTACAAAACTCCTGGTCCGTAAATAACGAAAGAAGTGGTTATCAGGTAAGTCATAGACTTTGGATAATTGAGGAAACGATGCAAATATGTCTTATGTATGGATTGATCTAATCCCTTTGTTAAACCATAAAGTAAATGCAGCGTCTGTACGGGAGGGAATGATTAGACTTAATCGGGCAGAGAATAGAAGTTCCTTGCAGCCCAAAATGCCTTCTAAACTTCAATATGTTTCCATCTGAGTGTCAGCCTACCTGGACTAGCAAATTGCTAATGCTCCTGCATAAAGATGGTTGTATTTAATTTGCAGGTGCCGGAATTGAAGGACTCAACACCCTCACAGAAGGGACAGCCCACAAGAAAGGTAATTAAAAACTGCTCTCTGTATGAATAGATGTTCCTGAGTTTTGAGCTGCAATTGTTCAGTTATTTAGCGTTTGGTTTTATGATTGTATGGTTGACGTGTGTACAAAAGGGAAGCATTATAAAAATGCCAATATACATATCTAATTTATAGGCTCCAGCGACCCTGAGAGCAGGATAAGCGGTTTGGATAATCGATGCATGGATAACAAAAGAATTCATGCATTGACATATACTTGCATTAATGTAAGCCTTGTCTTGTTCCTTGCGATTAGGTCTTGTCAAAACAGGCAGCAAAATATATGGTACATTCTCTTAAGAACTTGGACGGAGGCCCAAAGACCCAGATCCAAACACAGGCCACCTTTTTAGGACAAACTCTGTCACGGATCTCGACAATCAGTCACCAAGAAATGTAAGTAGTTGTAGTACTCTTTAATTGTTTTTATTTTTTTGGGAGAGTGCACATTAAATCATAAATATGCCAGATTTAGCCTGTCATGTAGTCCTACCTTAGCAATAACCTACAAACTTCATCTGAACACAATTTACTAATTCACTTTCAGTTGGGTATGACTTTGAATATAATTAAGTGAAAACATCTTACATAAGCAATTACAGCTCTTTTTAAGGCTTGTTTTCTATGATTAAACTATTTGTATTTTTGATACTGGCTTATGCCTACGTTCCATTTGCCCCATCTTTTCTGTTCATGGTATAGAGATGAGTGACTTATTTCATATGGCCACATACAGCTCGCTACCCCTGCAGCAGACAGCTATTAAATGTACAAGTACTTGTTCTTATTTGGTTGATGTAGTTGTTGTTAGTTTCAAATAAGACAACTGTACTTATTTAACTGAACTTTATTTGTGCGCTCAACAGCAAGTGGCCACAGCCTACTGAACATTTCAACAAGTGCCTTTCACTAGCAGCGCACCTTCCTCCTAACAGGAGGGTTACTGTAAAGACTGCGGTAGAAGTGACTAACAAAACAGACTACTGTATTATAGGCACCAACAAAAGTTAACTTGTCTCATTTAGGGCTGCAACTATTTTGACAGTCGAATAACTTATCGATTATTGATACAAATAATCGATTATTCAGATTATGACTCGCACAGTTACTCAATAGCTCTTATCTATCTGCTTTCAAATGTAGCTTGAGGTTGTTTTAGGCATGCGGTAACGATAAAGATGAGACCTTCATTCAAAAATGTATTTTTTAATGAATGGTTAACTAGGACTAGTTCAGTGAGGGCAGTTGCTTGCTGGGGTGTACAAGTCTGCTTCCTTTGAAGAAAGCCATCCATGGTAGCATTACAAGATCCAACAAACCCACAACTTCTTCCAATTAATTTGAATGCAACCCACATTGGGCATGCACGCATAGACAAGTTGTAGAGATCTTTCACAAATTCAAGTATCAAATCCTCCGGTGTTCTCCAAACTTTTGTATTTGGCAGCAACACTATCTCCAGCCATACATGTCACCATGACAACAATGCGACGTTTAAGCAAAGAATTTCCAAATGGCAGACAGGCTCTGGTTTAACATTGTAAAGTTAGGGCACATATGGAATGTGAACAGGATGGTTGTGAATATGTCCAATGCCATTAATAATTGATTGATCAAGAGAAAATGTTACAACTCATAACGTGTTGTAACATGGCTTTTAACACTAACATTAGCTATACTAGCTAGCTTAACGAGACAAGTCTTCATCATGCAGAGAGCCAACATGCCACCTCTTCAGATTTTGCGTCGTGTTGATCAGTGCATAATTTCCGTTGGTTGGTTAGTAGACGTAGCTCGTACTAACGGTCACATTGTGAGATGGTCATCCTAACTTTGTGACACTGTCAGACTTTTGTCCCAGGTTATCTTCGGTCGTAAGACTGGAATTATGGCCATCTTTGAACCTGTCTCGCAGTGCAACGTAAGACCACTTTTAGAACCCCGACCAAACATATCGCCACGGTTAGTCATCTGAGACGGCCCAAATCGCATAGTCTGTAGGAGAGAGATAATGTTTAGTTACAGAATTTTTTTTTTTTCCAAAAAAAACACACCCAAACTCCAAATCTGCCTGGAGACACACCAGAGAGCCAATCGGTAATGAGCAGGACAGCCCTCCCAATGGCACGTAAACTGACGATGATGATTGCTGCCTTCAGAAACTGCATTGTCATTGTCAACTATTATAAAAGTAGAGTTGTCATATATGGGGTTTTAAATTTTCAGTTGAGACAAAAACAATGTTCTTTACAAGGAAAAGAACTGATAATGAAATAAAACAAATTATGTAATCAAGAATTGGGAAAGTGGAACCCTTTCAGTTTTTAAGGATATGGTTCGATGAAAGAATTACATGCTTATCCATTCAGAAAGTAGTGGACAAATGTAAGAAGGTACTAAATGTAATGGTGTTTAGTTGGAAGTGAATGGGGCAGATTGAACTGCTTTGAAGGCCATATAGAATGGTTTACTTTAGTCAGTATTAGATTATGGCTGTGTAGTGTATGGGTCAGCAGTGAACATTGGGGAAAAAAATGAGATAAGGTACAATATCAGGCTTTGAAATAATGCAAAGGTGCATTTAAAACAAGCCCAACAGCAGCATTACAGGTAGAAATGGGAGACATGCCACTAGAAATGAGAAGGATAGTTATCCATGAACTACTGGGCTAATTTACAGGGCCATAGTCAGGATCATCCAACACTAGACACTTCAGTCCCTTGTTGGGAAAAGGAGAGAAGGGAAACAAAAAGCTTTGGATGGACAATGACACGGAAAGCAATAGAATTTGAAGTAGATCAATTAAACATTGAGCCAACAGTGCCTTTGCCAGCAATACCACCTCGGATACTTCCAGATTCCTCAATAGATTTCCCATTATTAGAAAAGAACAAATGTAAGGATTTGAATTCTGATTGACATAAAATACAGGCTTACATTAATAATTACACAGTTGCATCCAGATTTATATGGATGCATCAAACAGGTCAGTAAATAATCAAGATGGGAGGTGAATTGTAAAGAAGAAACATCCAAATTTACCGTATCCTTAATCCATCAAACTCTATCCGCATCCCTAACCCTAATTCTGGGGGTATCTCCAAGCCAGCACTGGCGGAGGCCCTCTGGTGACACACGCTGGCCCGGGCATTCAACCCTTAACTTTCACAACGAGAAGGTCAGTATTATCCATCAGAAATGCCATTGCCATGGTTCGCTTGCCTACTGTGAAGAGTTAGTCTCTGTTGCTGTGGTGTTCTTTGTGGGATTGTCTACCTGAGCAAATAAAATCTTACCCTAACAAAAACCCAACCCAAAGGTGTGGAAAGATCCGGCAATTAATTTCATCCAAAACTCACTCTGAGAAGCTCAAGACTTTACATAAGAAATGCCATTGCCGTCGTTAGCTTGGCTACTGCGAAGTTAGTCTCTTTTGGTGTGGTATTGTCTGCCTGAGCAGATAAATCCCTAACCCAACCGAACCATGTAGAAAGAGGCATCCGTTAATTTCATCCAAAACTATCACTCTGAGAAGCTCGGTGCTTTCCATTATAAATGCCGTTACTGCGGTTAGCTTGGCTACCGTGAAGAGTTAGCCTCTGTTGCTGTGGTATTCTCTATGCGATTGACTGCCCAAGCTGATAAAACGCTTACACTAATCGAAATATGTAGAAAGAGCCGTCCGTTAATTTTATCCAAAACTTTCATTCCGAGAAGCTTGGTACTTTCCATCCACAGTGCCATTGCCATAATTAGCTTGGCTACGATGAAGAGTTGGTCTCTGTTGCTGTGGGATTTCTGAGGGATTGTTCGACTAAACGGATAAAACCCTTACCCTAAGTGAAACATGTAGAAAACACTTCAGTAATTTCATCCAAAACTTTCACTCCGAGAAGCTTGGTACTTTCCATCAGAAATGCCATTGCAGTGGTTAGCTTGGCTACTGCGAAGAGTTCGACTCTGTTGCTGTGGTATTCTCTGTGCGATTGTCTACCTGAGCTGATAAAACCCATACCCTAAGCGAAACTTGTAGAAAGAGCCGTCTCGTTCTACATCTTTCAGTCAGGGTTGGCGTAGGGTTATGGTCAGCAACAGAGACTGTCTGCCTGTGCAGATAAAACTCTTATGCTAAACCTATCCCAACCCTTAAAAATGTAGGAAGAGCCATCCGTTAATTGTATACAAACCTAAAGCTCCAAGAAACTCAGTATTTCCCATCAGAAATGCCGTTGCTGTGGTTAGCTTGACTCCTGTTAAGAATTAATCCCACAAAGAATACCATAGTAAGAGACTGTCTTGGCGGTTGCCAAGCTAACCACTGCAGTGGCGTTTCTGATGGAAAGTACAGAGCTTCTCGGTGTGAAAGGTTTGGATAAAATTAACGGATAGCTCATTCTACACTTTTTTGTTAGACTTGGGGGTAGAACTAGGGTAAGAGGATTTTTTTTTTTTTTTTTTGCTCAGGCAGCCAGTCTCTGCTGTAGTATTGTCTACCCTAGCAGATCAAACCCCAGCCCTAACCGCAAGATCCATCCGTTAAGTTTATCCAAACCTAACGCTAACCAAAAGCTGCAGAAGACTATTTTCAGCGATCATTTCTGCCTTACTTAACTTGAAATATGTTTCTAAGGGATTCCCGCCAGCCACGATTATGGGCTGTTGTGAATCTTCCTGAGCGCAAAGCGGGTATAGGGAAGTTGTTTAATGACAAACTCTGCTTTTATGACCGTTGAGTGCTCCTTTATGGGAGCTTTGAGGAAGGAGCGCATTCTGAGGGGTTAAGAAGGGGGGGAAATCCTCCAGTTTTATCCAGACCTAAACTTAAGTCCTAATCCTTACCCTAAAAACATTAAATTGCAATAGCAGACAAAAAAGAAGCTTATTACTCTAAACCCCACCAACAACTTTCAAGCTTAAAGCAGGGTAAACTAATCAAGATGGAAGACAATGGGAGGTGAATTGTAAAGAAGAAACATCCAAATGTACCGTATCCTTAAT
Organism: Lampris incognitus; assembly: GCF_029633865.1. Lineage (NCBI taxonomy): Eukaryota > Metazoa > Chordata > Actinopteri > Lampriformes > Lampridae > Lampris > Lampris incognitus. The sequence goes on from NC_079224.1 coordinate 51,683,899, forward strand.
CCATCAAACTCTATCCACATCCCTAACCCTAATTCTGGGGGTATCTCCAAGCCAGCACTCTGGTGACACGCGCTGACCCGAGAAGGTCAGTGTTATCCATCAGAAATACCATTGCCATGGTTCGCTTGCCTACTGCGAAGAGTTAGTCTCTGTTGCTGTAATGTTCTAGAGAAATGTGTTTCTAAAGTGAGTCCTGCTATCCACGATGATGAGCTGTGATGCTTCTTCCTGAGAATAAAGCAGGTACAGAGAAGTGGTTTAATCACAAGTTCTGTGCTTTTGTGGAAAGAAGCGTGCTCTGAGTGGTAAAATGCAGAGAGCCATCAATTAATTTTATTTAAACCTAACCCTAAAAACAAACTGCCGTAGCAGTGAACTTAAAAAAAAATCATTTATAATGCTCCAACCCCCACCATCATTTTTTCAAGTTTAAACGGGGTAAACCAATCAAAATACAAGACAGTGAGAGATCAATTGTAAAGAAGAAAAAACATCCAGATTGAACCTACCATTAACCCATCAAACTCTCTCCATAATCCTAATCCTGAGGGTTTCTCCAAGCCGGCGCTTAGGCACTGTCCACCTGAGCAGATAAAACTGTACCTACACCGAAATATGTAGAAAGAACCATCCGTTAATTGATCCAAAACTTTGACTACGAGAAGCTTGGTACTCTCCTTCAGAAATGACATTGCTGTGGTTAGTTTGGCGACCGCGAAGAGTTAGGCACTTTCTGTGGTATTATCTGCCCGAGCAGATAGAACTTTACCCCAACCGAAATGTAGAAGGAGCCTTCCTTTAACTGGATCCAAAAATCTTACTGACAAGCTGTGTATTTTTCCACCAATAACTTTTGAAGCTTAAAGCAGGGTAAACTTATCAAGATGGGAGGTGAATTGTAAAGAAGAAACATCCAAATTTACCGTATCCTTAATCCATCAAACTCTATCCACATCCCTAACCCTAATTCTGGGGGTATCTCTAAGCCAGCACTGGCGGAGGCACTCTGGTGACACGCGCTGGCCCGGGCATTCAACCCTTAACTTTCACTCACAGAAGCTCAATATTATCCATTAGAAATGCCATTGCCGTGGTTAGCTTGGCTACCGCGAAGAGTTAGCCTCTGTTGCTGTGGTATTCTCTGTGCAATTGTCTGCCTGAGCTGATAAAACCCATACCCTAAGCGAAACATGTAGAAAGAGCCATCTTGTTCTACATCTTTCAGTCAGGGTTGGTGTAGGGTTATGGTCAGCAACAGAGACTGTCTGCCTGTGCAGATAAACCCTTACAACTAAGCGAAACATGTAGACCGAACCGTCAATTAATTTTATCCAAAGCTTTTACTCCGAGAAGCTTCGTACTTTCCATCAGAAATGCCATTGCCGTGGTTAGCTTGGCTACTGCGAAGTTAGACTCTGTTGTTGTGGTATTCTCTGTGCCGTTGTCTGCCTGAGCTGATAAAACCCTTACAACTAAGACAAACATGTAGAAAGAGCTGTCCATTAATTTTAGCTAAAACTTGGTCCGAGAGGTTTGGTACTTTCCATCAGAAATGCCATTGCCGTGGTTAGCCTTGGCTACTGCGAAGAGTTGGTCTCTTTTGCTGTGGTAATCTATGTGCGATTGTCTGCCTGAGCTGATAAAACCCTTACGCTAACCAAACCGAAACATTGTAGAACGAGCATACGTTAATAAGATCCAAAACTGTCACTCCCATTCACATGGTGAGCTTTGCTACTGAGAAGATTTACTCTCTGTTGCTGTGAGATTGTTTGCCTGAGCTGATAAAACCCTTACCCAAACCCTACCTCAACCAAAACATGAAGAAAGTCATCAGTTAGTTTGATGCAAAATGCTGACTACGAGAAACTAGGTACTTTATTTCAGAATTGTCATTGCTGTGTTTAGCTTGCCTTCTGCGAAGTGTTAGTCTCTGTTGCTGTGCTATTCTGTGTGGGATTGTCTGCCTGAGCTGATAAAACCCTTACACTAAGCGATATATGTAGGAAGAGCTGTCCAGTAATTGTATCTAAAACTTTCACTCCGAGAATCTTGGTACTTCAGTAATGCCATTGCCCTGGTTTGCTTGGCTACCACAAAGAGTTAGTATCTGTTGCTATTGTATTTCTGCGGGATTGTCCGACTGAACAGATAAAACACTTACCCTAACCCAACCGAAACATGTAGAAAGAGCCATCTGTTTATTTTATCCAAAACTATCGCGCCGAGAAGCTCAGTACGTTCCATCCGCATTGCCATAATTAGCTTGGCTACGATGAAGAGTTGGTCTCTGTTGCTGTGGGATTTCTGAGGGATTGTTCGACTAAACGTGTAGCACACTTGATAAGAATGACACTTACAAGGGCTGGTGTTTTTGTTGTTTTACTCCATCTGTCAAATAGACATTACAGAGGACACGTTTTCAGAGCATGGCTCACTATACGAACGGCAACACTCATCTGACGACTCTATGTCCCAGAGTGCACGGCGAGAGCCAGCACTACGTCACACAGGCTAGAAGCAATTAACCTGCAGTGCCCTCCTGTGGCGAGAACCGGCTATCACAACAACACAGCAGACAATTCTCCTCTTTACTATTAGTGAGTGGTCAATGAAGGTAAGTATATAAAATAAAAAATAGATGGGGGGCTACTAAATCCCAAGTACCCCACACTCTCCCCTCAAAAAGATAATGGCGTCCCGACATAAATCTACCAGTCCACATTGCATAACTTTTCATTGAAAAGATAGGTTATTACTAAGCAGGAGTCAATCTGGATACTGTACTGTAATCAGTCATAACATATAACACACATCTCCTATTAATGGTATATGTTTGCAGTAAATAATGTGCACTTGAATCCACTGCTTCGTCCGTCTTGAGGCCGGGGAGCTATAGTATCTGACTAAAAGCAAATAACTTTGTAATAGTAATATCCCTGGTGGTAACAGGTGTGTTCTAAAACCCCAATGCTACAGTAACTCTGTGTCTGGTGATCACAGGACAACTAAAATCACATAGCTATAACAATTGTAACATGTCAAAAGTTTTTTTTTTTTTTTTTTTTTTTTTTCATTTATTTATTTATACTGAGTTGTCTGATTTGCTTATCTACCAGACACACTAGGCTGCCCTAGTCTGTGATAAGTAAACACTGGTGTAGGTTTTCTATTTCTCAAAGGATATGCTTTTTCTCTGGCAGGCTGCACAGCTTCCCCTGGAGGAGGCTGCAAGGCATCTTCTGGTGGAGGCTGCAAGGCATCTTCCGGGCTCTTGTCGTCATCGGGCTCATCCTCTTCTTCAGCTCCAGATGTCTCGCCATTCTCTGACACTGTCCCATTGTCCTCTATTGTTGCAGGCTGCTCCGCAAAATCCTCTTCATCTTGACCGTCTCTTTCCTCCGGGTAGAACTCCAAGGCGTCTGGGCTCAGCTGACTCTGGATCCGCTCACTGGCTCTGACTGTTGGTCGTCCTACGATGCATCTCCAGTTATCCTCATCATCTGAGTCACTGTCCTGTTCCTGGTTCCACTGCATTTGTCTGTCTGTCTTCTTTCTCTCCCGTCTAGGTTTCACAGGTAAGTCCTCTTCTCTTGGTTCCACCGGCAGGAAGTCGCATGGCAGAAGAAGGTTCCTATGCATGATTCTGGTTCGTCCTTTTCCATTCTCCGGCTTCAGCTCATACACAGGGCTGTCGGCGTGCTTCCTCTGTGTTACTACATGCACCTGGTCCTCCCAGAATGGTCTTAATTTCCCCGGTCCTCCTTTCTCGTTCAGGTTGCGGATGAGAACCCTGCATCCGGCATACAGCTCTGTCCCGTGGGCCTTTTTGTCGTATAGTGTTTTGTTTCTGGCCCCCTCCTTCCGTGCTGTCTCTGATGCTAGGCGATAGGCGTCATTCATGCGGGCCTTCCACTTCTCTGCATATTCTTGATGGGATAGTGCCTGGTCCTTTGCTCTAAGGCCAAACATCAGGTCAATGGGAAGTCTTGGATTTCTGCCGAACAACAGATAGTAAGGTGCAAATCCGGTCGCTTCATTTCGGGTGCAGTTGTATGCATGTATCACCTTTGGGAGTGACGCTTTCCAATCCGTTTTCGCAACCGCTGGCAGGTTTCTCAGCATCGCCAGAACCGTTCTGTTGAAACGCTCGACCTGACCATTTCCTTGCGGGTGATACGGTGTTGTGTGAGAACCCCTGACTCCACTGTACTCCTGCAGCTTGGCGAAGAGCTTATTGTCAAACTCCTTCCCTTGGTCATGGTGCAGCGTCGCCGGGAAACCAAATCTCAGCACAAAGTCCCCGAATACCTTCTCTGCGGCGGTCTTGGCAGCTTTGTTTCTGCATGCATAGGCTTGAACAAAACGGGTAAAGTGGTCCATAACCACCAGTATATACTCGTACCCTCCCTTACACTTCTCTAAGTGTAAGAAGTCAATGGAGACCATCTCAAATGGGTGTGTGGTCACGATGTTGGTGAGAGGGGCTCTGGTTGGTTTGTTGGGGCGCTTGGTCTTCAGGCAGCTACACACCTGTGTGATGTAATGTTCCACATCTTTCTGCATGTGAGGCCAATAGAAACGGTCCCTCAACAGGTGCAACACCCTCTCCACGCCTAGATGGCCCAGGTCTCTGTGCAGTTCTTTATATACCAGCTCATGGAACTTTTTCGGCAGGACTAGCTGAGTTCGGGTAGCTGTTTTCCGGCGCAGGATGCCATCATCATCAAGGCACAGCCGATGCTTCTCTCTCATGAGTGTCGCAACACCCCTGCTCGCACACTGTGTTTTTCCCCGAGGCCACTGATTGGAGGTTATGTACTTCAGCACCTCACCAATGACAGCATCCTCCCTCTGGGCGTCTCTCACCGTCTGACTGGGTATCTCTGCCACAGGTGATGTATGTTCCTTCTCAAACTCGGCTAGTGCTGTGGCTATGGTTACCGGACACATCCAAGGCTCAGCTCTCTCCAGCTGTACTGACAGCGCCTGGGTCACACTGTTCATGACCTCGGGGTGTACTTCTTGTGAACAGGTCTGCATGTACTGCTCCATCGGCATGCGTGAGAGGCCATCTGCGTCCCCATTGGCTCGTCCAGGCCGGTACTTGATAGAGAACTGGAAATCGGCTAACTCTGCTACCCACCTGTGGGTGGTCGCATTCAGTTTGGCTGTCGTGAGCACATAGGTGAGGGGATTATTGTCTGTGTAGACAGTGAATGATGGAGCGTGGTAGAGGTAATCTCTAAATCTCTCACATATGGCCCATTTCATCGCGAGGAACTCCAACTTCCCTGAGTGGAGATGGTAGTTCTTCTCAGGAGTTGTCAGTGTCCTAGACCCATACGCGATGACTGCCAGCCCACCCTGTGACTGTCTTTGATACAATACTGCCCCGAGGCCCTCTCGTGACGCGTCGCAGTGAAGGATAAAGGGCTGTTCAAAGTCTGGGTAGCCCAACACTGGTGGCTGGATGAGGAATTCAATCAACTGACAGAGGACCTGTTGGTGTTCAGCTGTCCACTTAACTGGGTGAGAGGAGGGCAGATGGTCTCGGGAGCCCTTCCTCCCCTTGTCCTTTCTCTTTTGTTTGAGCTTCCCCGCTGCTGTCTTCTCTGGGGTGAGGAGGTCATAGAGAGGCCTTGCGATTCGGGATAAGTTAGGTATGTAGGGCCGGTAATACGAGATGAATCCCAGCATCTTCCTGAGCTCTCCGATGGTCGTAGGTTCTCTCTCCTTCAGTGCCTGGACCGGGGCCACATCAGCGGGGTCCATTGTGTATCCGTCCTTGGTCACAAGCCTTCCCAGGAACCTTACTTGGTTTTTGAAGAGTTCACATTTTCTTGCCGTCAGCTTGATTCCATGGCTTCTGTAGCGGTGCAGTACTCTTCTCAGGTGCTGGAGGTGTTCGTCGAATGTGGTTGAGTGGACCAGGTTGTCATCTAAATACGGCTGACAAATGTTGTCCCTCAGCCCAATCAAACATTCCTCCATGGACCTCTGGAACTCTGCTGGTGCTGAGGACAGTCCGAAGGGAATTCTCACCCATTCACATAATCCCCACGGGGTGATGAATGCAGTCAGTGGACGGCTGGACTCCTCAAGAAACCCCTGGTGATATGCCTTCCCCTGATCCAAGACAGAAAACCAGGCACTCCCCTTCAGGCTGTCGAGCATATCCTGGATGCGTGGTATTGGATGGCGGTCTGGGATGGACCTCTTGTTCAACTCACGGTAGTCACAGCAGAGGCGGAGGCTCCCATCCTTTTTCCGCACACACACGATTGGGCTTGAGTAGGGTGATTTTGACTTAGTTATCCAGCCTCTGTTCAGTAAATCCTCGAGGTATTCCTTCACTTCTTTATGAAGAGGCTTTGGGACTGATGTGTATGTCCGCTTCACCGGTGTGGTGTCACTCAGGCGGATCTTGAGCTGGAGTGATGGAATAGTCCCCACATCATGGTCATCGCGTGCGAACACACTACTCTCCTCCCGCAGTAGCTCTCTCACCTGCAGTTGTTGTTCAGGTGTCAGGTGGTTCAGAGGGACAGGCGGGTCCCATAGATCTTCCTCCTGGTGTTCCGTCTTGACATCACCTGGCCCTTTCAGCTTTGTTGTGTCTCTAATCACAGGTCTTCGTTCTGTACCTGTTGTGGAGGTCCCTGGGATGACTGGGTTCACTGTACTAGTCCCATCCACATCCAACGGCTTCACGGCGGCAGGGTAGATGGCTCTAGTTCTTTGGGTCTGCCCCAGGGGAGTCCGTGGCGGCAGTGTGATGTCATGAGCTGTGACGTTAGTCACTGGGACAGCGATGCGTGACCAGGTTCCCTTCTGTAAACATACAATGTTTTCATCCACCTTCAGGCCCTCTGGCCACTTTGGGTTCACATTAGGCTCAAAGAGGACGTTCTGGTCTGCTTGGAGGGGCCCTGCTCTAACACCACACTTAACAATCTTTGTCTGGCCCGCCGGAATAGTCATGCTTTCTCGGCCCACTTTAACCATCCCCTCACCTTCCATATCATCTTGGCTGTTTATCAGCTTCACGAGGACTTCAGCCTTCTTGTAGTCAACCGCGAACGCAATGCTTAGTGCCTTTGTGATTACACTTGATGGCTGTCCAGCTCCAGACTCTAACAGGTGTTCAATTACATTGTAACCGATGATCGGTTCTTCTGCGGTGCCCTGGTGTGTGGTTACTAGTATTGGCACAGTGAGTTCCATTGGTGGAGTCTGAGTGGTGCTATTCGGTGCTAACTGGACAGTCACTTCCACCCATCCAGAGAAAGGAATGGTTGTCTGGTTTGCTGCTTTACCAGTCAGGGTGCCAGGGCCAAGGATCTCTTCTGTGCTTCTCACCTTGGTGTGTGGGAGATGTTTTCTCCTCCATTCTTCACTGATTAGGCAGACCTGCGACCCGGTATCCCACAATGCCTGTGTGGCTACACCATCAATGTAACAGTTTATCATGTATTTCTTTCCAATTAGGTTCAGCAGCTGTGACTGGCGTTTTGAGGAGATATGACTCACTGTGGGTGCTTGCTGTTCCCGCCCTGCCTCGTCTCGCTGTCGGGCAGACACTCTGGCTTCTAGTAGCTGAATACTGTCGTCGATGAGCTTGCTGGTGACAGTACAGCTAGACGTGTCTACCTGCTCCGATTTTTCAGGCCTCTGAGCTCTACACCCTCTTGAAAGATGGCCACTCTGTCCGCATTTGAAACAGTGGTTGCACTGGTCGCCCCTTTCACTGTCTTGACAGGCTTTGCATCCGCGCTTCCTCACAGGCTGCTGCTGACGAGAAGGTCTTTGGCCAGAGGAGTGGTTCATGGCTTTTCTCATCTGTTCCATTTCTCCTTTCAGCTGTTGGATTATCTCGTAGAACGCAGACTCCTTTTGGTTCCCTGCCTGTGTCTTAAGGGCTTTCACACTCGCGGATGTTGATGGTGACGACTCCTGACCCCCGACCACTGCAGCTTCCGCTCCTAGATACTGATGTGCCTCAGCTCGCACTTCCCGCACTCTGGTTTCCTTACTGTGGGAGCTCTTCTTGAATTTCCGCTGTCTCTCTGACTCGAAACTTGCGGCCTCTATCATCTTAACAATGAGAACATCATCAGTAGTTGCTTGATCATCGAGATAGCTCTTGAGCTGATATTTTACCTGGTCACTCACTAGCCCAGTTCCCACAGCTCTTAGGAACTTCTTCTGTATCAGTTCAGGGCTGTATTGTTCATCAGAGCCAGGCTCTCTCGCTGCTGCTAAGAGTCTCTCTTTACATGCTATGGCTCGGAACAGGAAGTTCTGTGGTGACTCCTGACTGTCCTGTGTGATGTTGATTAGTCGGTGATGTAGGTCCACAGAGCTATCCTCTTTGAAATGGCCTTTCAGAATGGTCCTCAGCTGAGGGAGGGTGAGTTCGGTTTTGATCTCTAACAAGTCACGGAGAGTCAGCCCAGGGCTGATGGCTCGGATTACAGCCTCTATTATCTCCAACTCGCTGTGGCCTTTTCTCACCCCCATATCAATCTGATGCGTAAGATTTATATAAGACAACTTGTCTATCTGCCCCCGTTCTCCTATTTGGCCATTTATCTTAAAGTCTCTGCGTATGGTTACTTCAGGGGGTTGGATTACTGACGGGATTGGGTTTGAAGGTTGACTAGGTCTACTGGGTTCTTTAAGACTTAGTTTCTCACTGAGGCGTGATATCTCTTCCTCAAGCGCTTTTGTGGATGCAGTAAAGCTGGACTGTAAGGCCTGATATTGTTCATGTAAGCTTGCCAATTCAGCAGCATCCTTGTTAGTACTGTCTGCACCTGCACCAGTATGTGACTCCGCCCCTCTCTGCTTCATTTCACTAGAGAGGTCCACTAGTCTGGACAGAAACTGACGTGCTACCTCTTCATCCTCCTTCTCAATTGCTTCATCCACAGTTTCACTAATAAGTCTGATCAGCGCATGCCTCTTTGTCTGGTTTTCAGTGGGGACTTTAGCAATAACACACACCTCTTTTAACTGGTCCAGCCCTAACTGCAGGAGGGTCTCACTCAGCCTGTCTTGCAGTTGCTCAAGCTCCAGTTCCATTGTTGGTCACGTGTTCTCACTCCGCTCCCCACTTCTTCTCCTGACAATGGTGGCAATGGCGCTGATCCCGGGTTTCGGCACCAATATTTGTAGCACACTTGATAAGAATGACACTTACAAGGGCTGGTGTTTTTGTTGTTTTACTCCATCTGTCAAATAGACATTACAGAGGACACGTTTTCAGAGCATGGCTCACTATACGAACGGCAACACTCATCTGACGACTCTATGTCCCAGAGTGCACGGCGAGAGCCAGCACTACGTCACACAGGCTAGAAGCAATTAACCTGCAGTGCCCTCCTGTGGCGAGAACCGGCTATCACAACAACACAGCAGACAATTCTCCTCTTTACTATTAGTGAGTGGTCAATGAAGGTAAGTATATAAAATAAAAAATAGATGGGGGGCTACTAAATCCCAAGTACCCCACAAACGGATAAAACCCTTACCGTAAGCGAAACATGTAGAAAGCAGTCCAGTAATTTTATCCAAAACTTTCACTCCGAGAAGCTTGGTACTTTCCATCAGAAATGCCATTGCAGTGGTTAGCTTGGCTACTGCGAAGAGGTAGTGTCTGTTGCTGTGGTATTCTCTGTGCGATTGTCTACCTGAGCTGATAAAACCCATACCCTAAGCAAAACATGTAGAAAGAGCCATCTTGTTCTACATCTTTCAGTCAGGGTTGGTGTAGGGTTATGGTCAGCAACAGAGACTGTCTGCCTGTGCAGATAAAACCCTTCTACTAAACCTATCCCAACCCTTAAAAATGTAGAAAGAGCCATTCGTTAATTGTATACAAACCTAAAGCTTCAAGACACAGTATTTCCCATCAGAAATGCCATTGCTGTGGTTAGCTTGACTCCTGCTAAGAATTAATCCCACAAAGAATACCATAGTAAGAGAGACTGTCTTGGCGGTTGCCAAGCTAACCACTGCAGTGGCATTTCTGATGGAAAGTACAGAGCTTCTCGGTGTGAAAGGTTTGGATAAAATTAATGGATAGCTCATTCTACTTTTTTTTTTTTAGACTTGGGGGTAGAACTAGGGTAAGAGGTTTTTTTTTTTGTTTGCTCAGGCAGCTAGTCTCTGCTGTAGGATTGTCTGCCCTATCAGATCAAACCCCAGCCCTAACCGTAAGATCCATCCGTTAAGTTTATCCAAACCTAACGCTAACCAAAAGCCGCAGAAGACTGTATTTTTAGCGATCATTTCTGCCGTTCTTAACTTGAAATATATTTCTAAAGTGATTCCCGCCAGCCACGATTATGGGCTGTCGTGAATCTTCCTAAGTGCAAAGCGGGTACAGGGAAGTTGTTTAATGACAAACTCTGCTTTTATGACCGTTGAGTGCTCCTTTATGGGCGCTTCGAGGAAGGAGCGCCTTCTGAGGGGTTAAACGGGGGAAAAATTCAGAAATCCACCAGTTTTATCCAGACCTAAACCTTAGTCCTAACCCTTACCCTAAAAACATTAAATTGAAATAGCAGACAACTTCAAAAAAAAAAGCTTATTACTCTAAACCCCACCAATAACTTTTCAAGCTTAAAGCAGGGTAAACTAATCAAGATGGAAGACAATGGGAGGTGAATTGTAAGGAAGAAACATCCAAATTTACCGTATCCTTAATCCATCAAACTCTATCCACATCCCTAACCCCAATTTTGGGGGTATCTCCAAGCCGGCACTGGTGGAGGCACTCTGGTGACACACGTTGACCCGGGCATTCAACCCTAAACTTTCACTCCGAAGGTCAGTATTATCCATCAGAAATACCATTGCCATGGTTCGCTTGCCTACTGCGAAGAGTTAGTCTCTGTTGCTCTGCTGTTCTTGGGAAATGTGTTTCTAAAGTGAGTCCTGCTACCCACGATGATGAGCTGTCATGCTTCTTCCTGAGCATAAAGGAGGTACAGAGAAGTGGTTTTATCACAAGTTCTGTGCTTTTGTGGAAAGAAGCATGCTCTGAGTGGTCAATCATCTGAAATACCGAGAAAAGTGGTTTACCCTCCCTCACTCCAAATGCTCAATCATCTGAAATGCCAAGAAAAGTGTTTTTTTAGCCATTTTGAGAAAGTGCATATTTTGCATAATTATTAAAATTGTTTTAAATTTTTCTGGTCCTCTCTGGAACAATACCTACCACCTCCAAAAAAAAATTAGGATCATAAGTGCATTTTTGCAAAAACGCATTTATTTTGCATAATGCCATAGGTGGAAAAAATGAAAGATGCTCAATCTTCTGAAATGCAGATAAAAGTGATTTTTAGAAAAATGCATATTTATGCATAATTTTAATTTTCTGGGATTTTTCCTTTACTCTCTGAGACAATACCTACCACCTCCAAAAAGAATTGGGATCATAAATGCTTTAGTTTCCGGTCCCGCTATCTACACTAACACATATACGCACACGCGCACATTACGAAAACATATGAGTAGAAAGTGATTCCCGCCAGCCACGATAATGGGCTGTCATGAATTTTCCTGAGCGCAAAGCGGGTACAGGGAAGTTGTTTAATGACAAACTCTGCTTTTATGACTGGGTGCTCCTTTATGGGAGCTTCGAGGAAGGAGTGCATTCTGAGGGGTTAAAAAGAGGGAATAATTCAGAAATCCACCAGTTTTATCCAGACCGAAACCTTATTCCTAACCCTTACCCTAAAAACATTAAATTGCAATAGCAGACAGCTTAAAAACAAAAAAAGCTTATTACTCTAAACCCCACCAACAACTTGTGAAGCTTAAAGCAGGGTAAAGTAGTCAAGATGGAAGACAATGGGAGGTGAATTGTAAGGAAGTAACATCCAAATTTACCGTATCCTTAATCCATCAAACTCTATCCACCTCTCTAACCCTAATTCTGGGGGTATCTCCAAGCCGGCACTCTGATGACACGCGCTGACCCGGGCATTCAACTCTAAACTTTCACTCTGAGAAGGTCAGTATTATCCATCAGAAATACCATTGCCATGGTTCGCTTGCCTATTGCGAAGAGTTAGTCTGTTGCTGTGCTGTTCTAGAGAAATGTTTCTAAAGTGAGTCCTGCTACCCACGATGATGAGCTGTGATGCTTCTTCCTGAGAATAAAGCAGGTACAGAGAAGTGGTTTAATCACAAGTTCTGTGCTTTTGTGGAAAGAAGTGTGCTCTGAGTGGTAAAATGCAGAGCCATCAATTAATTTTATTTAAACCTAACCCTAAAAACAAACTGCCGTAGCAGTGAACTTCAAAAAAAAAATCATTTATAATGCTCCAACCCCCACCATCAATTTTTCAAGTTTAAACGGGGTAAACCAATCAAGATACAAGACAGTGGGAGATCAATTGTAAAGAAGAAAAAACATTCAAATTGAACCTACCATTAACCCATCAAACTCTCTCCATAACCCTAATCCTGAGAGTTTCTCCAAGCCGGCGCTTAGGCACTGTCCACCTGAGCAGATAAAACTTTACCTAAACCGAAATATGTAGCAAGAACCATCCGTTAATTGATCCAAAACTTTGACTACGAGAAGCTTGGTACTCTCCTTCAGAAATGACATTGCTGTGGTTAGTTTGGCGACCGCGGAGAGTTAGGCACTTTCTGTGGTATTATCTGCCCAAGCAGATAGAACTTTACCCCAACCGAAATGTAGAAGGAGCCTTCCTTTAACTGGATCCAAAAATCTTACTGATGAGCTGTATTTTCCATCAGAAATTTCAATGTCATTGTGAGCTTTGCTACCACGAAGAGTTAAGTCTCTGTTGCTGTGGTATTCTCTGTGGGATTGTCTGCCTGAGCAGGTAAAACACTTACCCTAACCCAACCAAAACATGTAGAAAGAGCCATCTGTTTATTTTATCCAAAACTATCGCGACAAGAAGCTCGGTACATTCCATCTGCAGTGCCATTGCCATAATTAGCTTGGCTACGATGAAGAGTTGGTCTCTGTTGGTGTGGGATTTCTGAGGGATTGTTCGACTAAACGGATAAAACCCTTACCGTAAGCGAAACATGTAGAAAACAGTCCAGTAATTTTATCCAAAACTTTCAGTTCGAGAAGTTTGGTACTTTCCATCAGAAATGCCATTGCTGTGGTTAGCTTGGCTACCGTGAAGAGTTGGCCTCTGTTTCTGTGGTATTCTCTGTGCGATTGACTGCCCAAGCTGATAAAACTTTTACACTAATCGAAATATGTAGAAAGCCGTCCATTAATTTTATCCAAAACTTTCACTCTGAGAAGCTTGGTACTTTCCATCAGAAATGCCATTGCCGTGGTTAGCTTGGCTACTGGAAAGAGTTAGACTCTGTTGCTGTGGTATTCTCTGTGCAATTGTCTGCCTGAGCTGATAAAACCCATACCCTAAGCGAAACATGTAGAAAGAGCTATCTTGTTCTACATCTTTCAGTCAGGGTTGGTGTAGGGTTATGGTCAGCAACAGAGACTGTCTGCCTGTGCAGATAAAACCCTTATACTAAACCTATCCCAACCCTTAAAAATGTAGAAAGAGCCATCCGTTAATTGTATACAAACCTAAAGCTCCAAGACACTCGGTGTTTCCCATCAGAAATGCCATTGCCGTGGTTAGCTTGACTCCTGCTAAGAATTAATCCCACAAAGAATACCATAGTAAGAGAGACTGTCTTGGCGGTTGCCAAGCTAACCACTGCAGTGGCGTTTGTGATGGAAAGTACAGAGCTTCTCGGTGTGAAAGGTTTGGATAAAATTAACGGAAAGCTCATTCTACATTTTTTTTGTTATACTTGGGGGTAGAATTTGGGTAAGGGTGTTTTTTTTTTTTGTTTGCTCAGGCAGCTAGTCTCTGCTGTAGGATTGTCTCCTCTAGCAGATCAAACCCCAGCCCTAACCGTAAGATCCATCCGTTAAGTTTATCCAAACCTAACGCTAACCAAAAGCTGCAGAAGACTGTTTTCAGTGCTCATTTCTGCCGTTCTTAATTTGAAATATGTTTCTAAAGTGATTCCCGCCAGCCACGATTATGGGCTGTCGTGAATCTTCCTGAGAGCAAAGCGGGTACAGGGAAGTTGTTTAATGACAAACTCTGCTTTTATGACCGTTGAGTGCTCCTTTATGGGCGCTTCGAGGAAGGAGCGCCTTCTGAGGGGTTAAACGGGGGAAAAAATTCAGAAATCCACCAGTTTTATCCAGACCTAAACCTTAGTCCTTACCCTAAAAACATTAAATTGCAATAGTAGACAACTTCAAAAAAAAGCTTATTACTCTAAACCCCACCAATAAGTTTTGAAGCTTAAAGCAGGGTAAACCAATCAAGATGGGAGGTGAATTGTAAAGAAGAAACATCCAAATTTACCGTATCCTTAATCCATCAAACTCTATCCACATCCCTAATTCTGGGGCTATCTCTAAGCCAGCACTGGCGGAGGCACTCTGACACGTGCTGGCCCGGGCATTCAACCCTTAACTTTCACTCCGAGAAGCTCAATATTATCCATTAGAAATGCCATTGCCATGGTTAGCTTGGCTACCGCGAAGAGTTGGCCTCTGTTGCTGTGGTATTCTCTGTGCAATTGTCTGCCTGAGCTGATAAAACCCATACCCTAAGCGAAACATGTAGAAAGAGCCATCTTGTTCTACATCTTTCAGTCAGGGTTGGTGTAGGGTTATGGTCAGCAACAGACTGTCTGTCTGCCTGTGCAGATAAAACCCTTACAACTAATCGAAACATGTAGACAGAACCGTCAATTAATTTTATCCAAAGCTTTTACTCCGAGAAGCTTCGTACTTTCCATCAGAAATGCCATTGCCGTGGTTAGCTTGGCTACTGCGAAGTTAGACTCTGTTGTTGTGGTATTCTCTGTGCCATTGTCTGCCTGAGTTGATAAAACCCTTACAACTAAGACAAACATGTAGAAAGAGCTGTCCATTAATTTTAGCTAAAACTTAGTCCGAGAGGTTTGGTACTTTCCATCAGAAATGCCATTGCCATGGTTAGCCTTGGCTACTGCGAAGAGTCGGTCTCTTTTGCTGTGGTAATCTATGTGCGATTGTCTGCCTGAGCTGATAAAACCCTTACGCTAACCAAACCGAAACATTGTAGAAAGAGCATACGTTAATAAGATCCAAAACTGTCACTCCCATTCACATGGTGAGCTTTGCTACTGAGAAGATTTACTCTGTTGCTGTGAGATTGTTTGCCTGAGCTGATAAAACCCTACCTCAACCAAAACATGAAGAAAGTCGTCAGTTAATTTGATGCAAAATGCTGACTATGAGAAACTAGGTACTTTATTTCAGAATTGTCATTGCTGTGTTTAGCTTGCCTTCTGCGAAGTGTTAGTCTCTGTTGTGCTATTCTGTGTGGGATTGTCTGCCTGAGCAGGTAAAACCCTTACCCTCTCCCAACCGAAACATGTAGAAAGAGCAATCTGTTAGTTTTATCTGAAACTATCTATGTTCAGAAATGCTTCTGCGAAGAGGTAGTTGCTGTGGTATTGTTTGCCTGAGCAGATAAAACTCTTAGCCAAACTCATCCCTAACCGAAAGATGTAGAAAGAGCAATCTGTTAATTTTATCCAAACCTTTCAGTTGGAAAAGCTCAGTACTTTCCATCAGAAATGACTGTCATGGATAGCTTGGCTACTGCTAAGAGTTATTCTCTGGTGTGGTATTTTTTTTGTGGTATTGTTTGACTGAGCAGATAAAACCCTTACGCTTAGCGAAATATGTAGAAAGAGCCGTCCAGTAATTTTATCCAAAACTTTCTCTCCGAGAAGCTTGGTACTTTCCATCAGAAATGCCATTGCCGTGGTTAGCTTGGCTACTGCGAAGAGTTAGTCTCTGTTGCTGTTGTATTCTCCGTGCGATTGTCTGCCTGAGCTGATAAAACCCTAACCCTAATTGAAACATGTAGAAACGGTCTCCGTGAATTTTTCCCCGAAACTATCACTCAGAAGCTCGCTACTTGAGAAGAGCAGTGCCATTGCTGTGTTTAGCTTGGCTATGGCGATGTTGGCCTCTGTTGCTGTGGGATTGTCTGCCTGAGCAGGTAAAACCCTTACGCTAACCAAATCGAAACATTGTTGTAAGAGCATATTTTAATAAGATCCAAAACTGTCACTCTGAGAAGCCTAGTACTTTCCATCAGAAATGCCATTGCCATGGTGAGCTTTGCTATTGCGAAGAGTTAGTCTCTGTTGCTGTGAGATTGTTTGCCTGAGCAGATAAAACCCTTAGGCAAACCCTACCTCAACCAAAACATGAAGAAAGAACCATCCGTTTATTTTACCCAAAACTATCGCTGCGACAAGCTCGCTGCTCTCCATCAGAAATGCCATTGCCGTGGTTGGCTTGGCTACCACCAAGACTGTGTGTTGCTGTGGTATTTCTATGGGATTATCTGGCTGAGCAGATAAAACCCTTACTCTTAAGTGAAACATGTAGAAAGAGTCATCTGTTAATTTCATCCGGAACTATCACTCTGAGAAGCTCGGTACTTTCCCTCAGAAATTACTTTGCTGTGGTTAGTTTAGCTACTGTGAAGAGTTGAACTCTGTTGCTGTGGTATTCTCTGATTGTCTACCTGAGCTGATAAAACCCTTACCCTAAGCGAAACATGTAGAAGGAGCCATCCATTAATTTTATCCAAAACTTTCACTCCGAGAAGCTTGGTACTTTCCATCAGGAATGCCATTGCTGTAGTTAGCTTGGCTACTACGAAGAGTTAGTCTCTGTGCGACTGACTGCCTGAGGTGATAAAGCGCTAAGCGAAACATGTTGAAGGAGCCGTCCATTAATTTTATCCAAAACTTTCAATCCGAGAAGCTTGGTACTTTCCATCAGTAATGCCATTGCTGTAGTTAACTTGGCTAGTACGAAGAGTTAGTCTCTGTTGCTGTGGTGTTCTCTGTGTGATTGTCTGCCTGAGCTGATAAAACCCTTACACTAAGCAAAATGTCAAAAGAGCTGTCCAGTAATTTTATCCAAAACTTTCACTCCGAGAAGCTTGGTACTTTCCATCAGTAATGCCATTGCCGTAGTTACCTTGGCTACTACGAAGAGTTAGACTCTGTTGATGTGGTGTTCTCTGTGTGATTGTCCGACTGAACAGATAAAACACTTACCCTAACTCAACCGAAACATGTAGAAAGAGCCATCTGTTTATTTTATCCAAAACTATCGCGCCGAGAAGCTCGGTATGTTCCATCTGCATTGCCATAATTAGCTTAGCTACGATGAACAGTTGGTCTCTGTTGCTGTGGGATTTCTGAGGGATTGTTCGACTAAACGGATAAAACCCTTAGTGTAAGCGAAACATGTAGAAAGCAGTCCAGTAATTTTATCCAAAACTTTCACTCCGAGAAGCTTGGTACTTTCCATCAGAAATGCCATTGCAGTGGTTAGCTTGGCTACTGCGAAGAGGTAGTGTGTTGCTGTGGTATTCTGTGCGATTGTCTACCTGAGCTGATAAAACCCTTACCCTAAGCGAAACATGTAGAAAGAGCCATCTTGTTCTACATCTTTCAGTCAGGGTTGGTGTAGGGTTATGGTCAGCAACAGAGACTGTCTGCCTGTGCAGATAAAACTCTTACACTAAACCTATCCCAACCCTTAAAAATGTAGAAAGAGCCATTTGTTAATTGTATACAAACCTAAAGCTCCAAGACACAGTATTTCCCATCAGAAATGCCATTGCCATGGTTAGCTTGACTCCTGCTAAGAATTAATCCCACAAAGAATGCCATAGTAACAGAGACTGTCTTGGTGGTTGCCAAGCTAACCACTGCAGTGGCATTTCTGATGGAAAGTACAGAGCTTCTCGGTGTCAATGGTTTGGATAAAATTAACGGATAGCTCAGTCTACGTTTTTCTGTTGGACTTGGGGGTTGAACAAGGGTAAGGGGTTTTTTTTTTTTTTTTTTTTTTGCTCAGGCAGCCAGTCTCTGCTGTAGGATTGTCCGCCCTAACCGTAAGATCCATCCGTTAAGTTTATCCAAACCTAACGCTAACCAAAAGCTGCAGAAGACTGTTTTCAGTGCTCATTTCTGCCGTTCTTAACTTGAAATATGTTTCTACTAGAGGAACCCTGCTGCAATGTAGCGGTTTGGTTATCCACCCGTCTAAATCTTCCTGCTCTTCATCCTGCCCCTAAACCTCCAACTCCCTTCCCCCAAATGCTCAATCATCTGAAATGCCGAGAAAAGTGGTTTACCCCCCTACTCCAACTCCCTCCCCCCCAAATGCTCAGAATCATCTGAAATGCCAAGAAAAGTGGTTTTTAGCCATTTTTAGAAAATGCATATTTTGCATAATTATTAAAATTGTTTTAATTTTCTGCTTTAATTTTTCTGGAACAATAGCTACCACCTCCAAAAATAATTAGGATCATAAGTGCATTTTTGCAAAAAATGCATTTATTTTGCATAATGCCAAACATTTCTAAGTCCCAGATTTTTTTACATACGTGAAAAAATGAAAGATGCTCAGAATCATCTGAAATGCAGATAAGTGGTTTTTAGCCATTTTTAGAAAAATGCATATTTATGCATAATTTTTATTTTTTGGGATTTTTCCTTTACTCTCTAAGACAATACCTACCACCTCCAAAAAGAATTGGGATCATAAATGCTTTAGTTTCCGGTCCCGCTATCTACACTAACAGACATACGCGCACACATTACGAAAACATAGGAGTAGAAAGTGATTCCCGCCAGCCACGATAATGGGCTGTCATGAATCTTCCTCAGCACAAAGCGGGTAGAGGGAAGTTTGTTTAATGACAAACTCTGCTTTTATGAAAGTTGAGTGCTCCTTTATGGGAGCTTCGAGGAAGGAGCACATTCTGAGGGGTTAAAAAGGGGGGGGGAATCCACCAGTTTTATCCAGACCTAAGAATTAATCCCAAAAAGAATACCATAGTAGCAGAGACTGTCTTGGCGGTTGCCAAGCTAACCACTGCAGTGGCATTTCTGATGGAAGTACAGAGCTTCTCGGTGTCAAAGGTTTGGATAGGTCAGTCTACAATTTCTGTTGGACTTGGCGGTAGAACTAGGGTAAGAGGTGTTTTTTTTTTTTTGCTCAGGCAGCCAGTCTCTGCTGTAGGATTGTCTGCCCTAACTAAGATCCATCCGTTAAGTTTATCCAAACCTAACGCTAACCAAAAGTTGCAGAAGACTATTTTCAGTGCTCATTTCTGCCGTTCTTAACTTGAAATATGTTTCTACTAGAGGAACCCTGCTGCAATGTAGCGGTTTGGTTATCCACCCGTCTAAATCTTCCTCTTCATCCTGCCAGCTAACCGCCTGCCCCTAAACCTCCAACTCCCTCCCCCCAAATGCTCAGAATCATCTGAAATGCCGAGAAAAGTGGTTTACCCTCCAACTCCCTCCCCCCAAATGCTCAGAACCATCTGAAATGCCAAGAAAAGTTGTTTTTAGCCATTTTTAGAAAATGCATATTTTGCATAATTGTTTTAATTTTCTATTTTTCTGGTCCTCTCTGGAACAATAGCTACCCCCTCCAAAAAAAATTAGGATCATAAGTGGATTTTTGCAAAAATGCATTTATTTTGCATAATGCCAAACATTTCTAAGTCCCAGATTTTTTTTTTACATAGGTGAAAAAATGAAAGATGCTCAGAATCATCTGAAATGCAGATAAGTGTTTTTTAGCCATTTTTAGAAAAATGCATAATTTTAATTTTCTGGGATTTTTCCTTTACTCTCAGACAATACCTGCCACCTCCAAAAAGAATTGGGATCAAAAATGCTTTAGTTTCCGGTCCCGCTATCTACACTAACAGACATATACGCGCGCACACACATTACGAAAACCTATGAGTAGAAAGTGATTCCCGTCAGCCACGATAATGGGCTGTCATGAATCTTCCTGAGCGCAAAGCGGGTACAGGGAAGTTGTTTAATGACAAACTCTGCTTTTATGACCGTTGAGTGCTCCTTTATGGGAGCTTCGAGGAAGGAGTGCATTCTGAGGGGTTGAAAAGGGGGAAAAATCCAGTAATCCACCGGTTTTATCCAGACCTAACCCTTACTCTGACAACATTAAATTGCAATAGCAGACAACTTCCAAAAAAAAGAGAAGCTTATTAGTCTAAACCCCAGCAATAACTTTTCAAGCTTAAAGCAGGGTAAACTAATCAAGATGGGAGGTGAATTGTAAAGAAGAAACATCCAAATTTACTGTATCCTTAATCCATCAAACTCTAACCACATCCCTAACCCTAATTCTGGGGGCATCTCCAAGCCAGCACTGGCGGAGGCACTCTGTTGACACGTGCTTTCCTGGGCATTCAACCCTAAACTTTCACTCTGAGAAGGTCGGTATTATCCATCAGAAATGCCATTGCCATGGTTCGCTTGCGTACTGCGAAGAGGTAGTCTCTATTGCTGTGGTGTTCTTTGTGGGATTGTCTGTCTGAGCAGCTAAAATCTTACCCTAACAAAAACCCTACCCCAACACAAAGGTGTGGAAAGATCCGTCAATTAATTTTATCCAAAACTCTGAGAAGCTCAAGACTTTCCATAATAAAAACCATTGGCGTGGTTACATTGGCTACCGCGAAGTTAGTCTCTGTTGCTGTGGTATTGTCTGCCTGAGCAGATAAATCCCGTACCCTAACTCAACCGAATCATGTAGGAGGCATCCATTAATTTTATCCAAACTATCACTCTGAGAAGCTCTGTGCTTTGCATTATAAATACCATTACCGTGGTTAGCTTGGCTACCGTGAAGACTTGGTCTCTATTGCTGTGGTATTCTCTGTAGGATTGTCTTTCAGAGCAGATAAAACCCTTACCCTACCCCAACCCTAATCGGAAGAAATGGAGCCACCCATTAAGTTCATCCAAAGCTGATCCTACTTTCAAATCAAAGCAACCCTAACCCAATATTAGATTTGCCTCAGTGGGCTTAATAGCAACACAACATCGTGTCCTTAGACCCTCTCATTGGATAAGGAACTCCCTAGAAAAACTCCTTTAACAGGGAGATAAAATAAGATGTCTCAGGGGGCACAACAGAGGGATCTCTCTCCCAAGACAGATGGCGTGCAATGGATGTTCACACAATTTACATAATACAACATTGAACGAGGATAACGGAATTATAATGGACATGCAATTTATGAAGAACATGGTGTGCCGTTTCAGGAATCATTTTTGTAGTTCTTAACTTGAGAAATGTTTCTAAAGTGAGTCCTGCTACCCACGGTGATGAGCTGTGATGCTTCTTCCTGAGCATAAAGCAGGTACAGAGAAGTGGTTTAATCACAAGTTCTGTGCTTTTGTGGAAAGAAGCATGCTGTGAGTGGTAAAATGCAGAGAGCCATCAATTTTATTTAAACCTAACCCTAAAAACAAACTGCCGTAGCAGTGAACTTCAAAAAAATCATTTATAATGCTCCAACCCCCATCAATTTTTCAAGTTTAAACGGGGTAAACCAATCAAGATACAAGACAGTGGGAGATCAATTGTTAATAAGAAAAAAACATCCAAATTGAACCTACCATTAACCCATCCAACTCTCTCCATAACCCTTGTCCTGAGGGTTTCTCCAAGCCAGCGCTTAGGCACTGTCCACCTGAGCAGTTAAAACTTTACCTA
This sequence comes from Lampris incognitus, assembly GCF_029633865.1. Taxonomy (NCBI): domain Eukaryota; kingdom Metazoa; phylum Chordata; class Actinopteri; order Lampriformes; family Lampridae; genus Lampris; species Lampris incognitus. The sequence goes on from NC_079224.1 coordinate 51,705,566, forward strand.
AACCGACACATGTAGAAAGAACCATCTGTTAATTTGATCCAAAACTTTGACTACGAGAAGCTCAGTACTCTCCTTCAGAAATGACGTTGTTGTGCTTAGTTTGGCGACCGCGAAGAGTTAGTCACTTTCTATGGGATTATCTGCCTGAGCAGATAGAGCTTTACCCCAACCGAAATGTAGAAAGTCTTTTTTTTTTTTTAACTGGATCCAAAAATTTTACTCTGAGAAGCTCAGCATTTTCCTTCAGAAATGCTATTGTCATGGTGAGCTTTACTACCACGAAGAGTTAGTCTCTGTTGCTGTGGGATTGTCTGCCTGAGCAGGTAAAAATACTTGGCCTAACTCAACCGAAACATGTAGAAAGAGCCATCTGTTTATTTCATCCAAAACTATCGCGCCGAGAAGCTCGGTACGTTCCATCCGCATTGCCATGGTTAGCTTGGCTACGATGAAGAGTTGGTCTCTGTTGCTGTGGGATTTCTGAGGGATTGTCCGCCTAAACGGATAAAACCCTTGCCCTAAGCAAAACATGTAGAAAGCACTCCGTTAATTTCCTGCAGAAATGCCATTGCCGTGTTTAGCTTGGCTACTGTGAAGAGGTAGTGTCTGTCGCTGTGGGATTGTCTGCCTGAGCAGGTAAAACACTTACCCTAACCCAACCGAAACATGTAGAAAGAATCATCCGTTTATTTTACCCAAAACTATCGCTGCGACAAGCTTGCTACTCTCCATCAGAAATGCCATTGCCGTGGTCGGCTTCGGCTACCACCAAGACTGCCTGTTGCTTTGGTATTTCTATGGGATTCTCTGGCTGAACAGATAAAACCCTTACTCTTAAGTGAAACATGTAGAAAGAGTTGGCTGTTAATTTCATCCGGAACTATCAATCCGAGAAGCTCGGTACTTTCCATCAGAAATGACTTTGCTGTGGTTAGTTTGGCTACTATGAAGAGTTAGTCTCTGTTGCCGTGGTATTTTCTGTGGGATTGTCTGCCTGAGCAGATAAAACCCTTACTGTAACTCTAACCAAAAGATGTGGAACGACCCAACCCTTAATTTTATCCAAAGATTTTATTCCGAGCAGCTCGGTACATTCAATCTGAAATGCAATTACTGTGGTTAGCTTGTCTATCGAAGTTATTCTCTGTTGCAGTGGTATTCTCTGTAGGATTTTCTGCCTTAGCAGGTAAAACCCTATCCCAACCGAAACATCTAGAAAGAGAAATCTGTTAATTTTATCTGAAACTATCACTTCATGTTCAGAAATGCTACTGCGAAGAGGTAGTCCCTGTTGATGTGGTATTGCCTGTTGTATTGTTTGCCTGAGCAGACAAAACTCTTAGCTTAACTCATCCCTAACCGAAAGAGCAATCTATTAATTTTATCCAAACCTTTCAGTTGGAAAATCTCAGTACTTTCCATCAGAAATGACTTTGTCATGGATAGCTAGGCTACTGCTAAGAGTTATTCTCTGTTGTATTTTTTTGTGGGATTATGTGACTGAGCAGAAGTCCTAACCCAAACCTTACCTCAAGTGAAACATGTAGAAAGCGCTCTCCGTTCATTTTATGCAGAACTTTTACTCTGAAAAGCTCAGTACTTTCCATTAGAAATACCATTGCCGTGGTTAGCTTGGCTACTGTGACGAGTTGGTGTCTTGCTGTGGTATTCTCTGTAGGATTGTGCCAGAGCAGATGAAATCCTTGCCCTAACCGAAAGATATAGAGCCATCTGTTACGTTTAGCCAAACCTAATCCTACTTTCTGGGATAAGTTCTTTAGTTTTTATCGTGAGAAATTTTTTTCTAAAGTGAGTCCCGCCACCCACGATGATGAGCTGGGGTGCTTCTTCCTGAGTGCTAAGCAGGTACAGAGAAGTTGTTTAATCACAAGCTCTGTGCTTTAGATGACGTTCAATGTTCCTTTTATGGGAGCATTAAGAGAAGGGGCATGTTCTGAGTGTAAAAAGGGGGAAAAAAGTGCAGAAATTCATCAATTTGATCTAAACCTTAGTCTTAACTCTTAAAACATTAAATTGCAATTGCAGAAAAGTTCAATTTGAAAAAAACAAAACAAACAAACACTTGTATTGTTCCAAACCCCACCAACAACTTTTCAAGTCTAAAACGGGATAAAGTAATCAAGATATAAGACTGGGAGATCAGTTGTAACAAATAAACACCCAAATAGCCCCTAGACTTAACCAATCAAACTCTATCCATATCCCTAATCCTGGGGGTATTTCTAATCCAGCACTTGGGCATTGGCGGAGGTGCTCAGTTGACATGTGTTGGCTCTGGCATTCAACCCTAACCATAAAGTTAACCTAGTATATTCAGTGTGAAATGCCGGAGCCGTGGTTAGCTTGGCTACCGCGAAGAGTTGGTCTCTTGCTGTGGGGTTTTCTGTGGGATTTGCTGCCTGAGCAGGTAGAACCTTTACCCTAATACAAACCCTAACCCAAACGTGTTGAAAGAGCCGTCTGTTAATTTTATCCAAATTTTGCATACCGAGAAGCTCTGTACTTCCCATCAGAAATGCTATTGTTAGCTTGGCAACCTCCAAGACAGTCTCTGTTGCTATTGTATTAATTCTTAGCAGGAGCCAAGCTAACCACGGCAATGGTATTTCTGGTGGAAGATACTGAGTGTTTCGGAGCTTGTGGTTCGGATATAATTAGCGGCTGGCTCTTTCTACATCTTTTTGTAAGGATTGGATTAGGTTTAGTATAAGGGTTTTATCTGCTTAGGCATACAGTTGCTGTTGTATTTCTGCGGGATTGTCCGCCTGAACAGATAAAACCCTTACATCTAAGCGAAACATGTAGGAAGAGCTGTCCATTAATGTTTTCCAAAACTTTCACTCCGAGAAGCTTGGTACTTTCCATCAGGAATGCCATTGCCGTGGTTAGTTTGGCTACTACAGAGTTTTTCTCTGTTGCTGTGGTATTTTCTGTGCGATTGACTGCCTGAGCTGATAAAACCCTTACAATTAAGCGAAACATGTATACAGAGCCGTCGATTAATTTTATCCGAAACTATTACTCCACGAAACTTGGTACTTTCCTTCAGAAATGCCATTGCCGTGGTCAGCTTGGCTACTGCGAAGAGTTGGACTTTGTTGCTGTGGTATTCTCTGTGTGATTGTTTGGCTGAGCTCATAAAACCCTTACAACTAAGCGAAAAATGTAGAAAGAGCCGTCCATTAATTTTATCTAAAACGTATACTCTGAGAGATTTGGTACTTTCCATCAGAAATGCCATTGCCGTGGTTAGCTTGGCTACGACAAAGTTTGCTGCTGTTGTATTTCTGCGGGATTGTCCGACTGAACAGGTAAAACCCTTACCATGAGTGAAACATGTAGAAAGAGCCGTCCATTAATGTTGTCTAAAACTTTCACTCCGAAAAGCTTGGTACTTTCCATCAGTAATGCCATTGCCGTAGTTAGCTTGGCTACTACGAATGTAGCTCCGAATTCGAACAAACATTAGGAGCTCGGGTGGGTGCGGGAGATACCTTGGGTTATGACGCGCTGCTGTTGTCCAGATTATTGTTCCAAGTTGAAAGATGATGGGTTTGTTGTAGCGATGCAGGAATCCAGGTTATTGTTGAACAAAAAACTAAGCCATGACTGTAACCAAAAAGTGTGAAGAAGTGCTGTGTCCAAGCTTAGCGGTAAAGACCGTGTCAGCTCCCCGTCACCCAACCACCAGGTAACAAACACACCTATGCTTTTGTAGTGAGGAGTGCAATCACCCCAGGAAGCCACACCCACACAATACTACCACCTAGTGGTGAACTAATACCACATACAGAACCACCAGAATGGCTCTTACACACCGGCCCCATAATTGTGAAACAATTACATAGATAGGGAAAAGAGCCATTCAAGTCACCCAAATTCACCTACATTCCCACACACAATCTAAGTGCATACTAACAAGCATGCACCCCAACAGGCACACAAGAGTCTGTCTTCTATCTTGACTCATCCTTCTTGAACCAAGCCCTTATACTGCCTCTTGCAGCAGAAAGAGCTTGGAGATGGGCCTCTCCAGCAGCCCGGTCTTTGTCCTCAGCTGTACAGCACGTACGTATCCATCCTTATCGGGATAAGTCTTCATTACCTTCCCAAGGATCCAGGATCCACGCGGAGCGCTTTGGTCCATGACGACGACAATGTCTCCTACAGTAAAACTTCTCCGAGACTGCGTCCATTTTTGTCGCTCGTGCAGTAACGGCAAGTACTCTCTCGTCCACATCTTCCAGAACAGATCCGATAGATACTGTACTTGTCTCCACCGTTTCCTGATGTACAGGTCACTCTTCTGAAACATTCCGGGAGCGAGAAGGGGTTTTCCTTTGAGCAAAAGAATGTGATTTGGCGTGAGGGCCTCCAGGTCACTGACTTCATCGGACACTTTGGTTATGGGGCGGTCGTTGAGAATAGCCTCCACCTCACACATGACAGTATGAAGGCCTTCGTCATCAAGGGACTGTTGGCGAAGGACTGAGAACAATACCTTTCTGACCATTCTGATGAGTCGCTCCCACACCCCGCCGTGATGGGATGCGGCGGGGGTGTTGAACGTCCATTCAATTCCTTTTGGGAGGAGAGCGCCCTGAATCTGTGTGTGGTCTATGGCAGCTAACGCCTCTCTTAACTCTCTCTGCACCAACAAAATTTGTTCCGTTGTCGGATCTCATTTGACAAACTTGGCCTCTGCGACACAAGAACCTCCTTATGGCATTAATGCAGGAGTCGGTGGTGAGGGAGTAAGCAATCTCCAGATGTACGGCCCTGCTGGCCATACAGGTAAAAATGACTCCGTACCTCTTGACCATGGCACGTCCTCTCCTGACCTCAATAGGTCCGAAGTAGTCCACTCCTGCGTTTGTGAAAGCAGGCAAGTCTGGACTAATCCTCTCTTTTGGCAAGTCTGCCATCTTCTGTTCACTTGCCTGTCCTTGATACCGTCGGCAGCTTACACAGTCGGATATCACCTTCCGACAGGCAGAGTTGGCATTTGTGATCCAATACTTTCGGCGCAAGGATGAAAGCATATGGTTCCTTCCTGCGTGTCCAAGTTGACAGTGAATGTATCTCAAAATGAGACTGGATATATGCTGAGACTTGGAGAGTAATACCGGATGTTTCAGCTCTTCAGGTAAGGCAGCTCGACCGAGCCTTCCTCCCACTCTCAACAATCCGTCGTCCTCATCCAACACAGGATCCAGCTTGTAGATCGGACTGGTTTTCTTTACTCCTGAAGCACCATCTTGCAGCATTGAGAGCTCTTCACCAAATGATGCTTGCTGACTGAAGCTGATGCCATGTTCTGCTCTTTTCAAGTCCGTTACAGTGAGCGGCTGACCATGGATAGAGCTCCTGACCTTCATCTCCTTCTTCCTTTTCTGGCGCAGATGAGCCAGTAGCAGCCAGGTAAGCACCCACTTCTTTCCTCTTCCTCCGTAGCTCCTGCAACACCCCTTTGAACCTGAGAAACCAAGCGACTGAGATCTTGAGCTTGGTCCACTCAGAAAAGTAATTCATGAGCTTGGATGTTGGATCCTCAGACTGCGTGATGACTGCATTCACCATCAGCTCTCTTTTGACTTCTGGATCATCAGAGGCTATGGGCTGCAGATCAAAAGGCTTTGGCCATTCCTCCGCCGGCCTTTGGAGAAAGCCTGGGCCTTCAAGCCAAGAAGTTGTCCACATCCATTCCTCTTGAGGCTTCATCAGCAGGGTTGTCCTTTGAGGTTACGTACCTCCACTGACCAACCTTTGTTCCTTCCCTGATCAAAGCCACTCGGTTTGCCACGAACGTGTGGAATCGTTTTGTCTCATTTATGATGTACTTGAGGACTGTCTGACTGTCACTCCAGAAACATGAGTCCTCCAGCTGAAGTGAGAGTTCCTTTCTCAGCATCTTGTCCACCTTTACAGCCAGCACAGCGGCAGTAAGTTCCAGGCGAGGAATAGTAGTTTGTTTTAAGGGTGCAACTCTGGCTTTTCCCAGCATGAAGGCAAGATGCACTTGGTTGTCCTGGTTCCTCATCCTTAGGTAGGAGACTGTGCCATAGCCATGGTCACTTGCATCCGCAAAATGATGTAGCTGCGCGTGTACCGGTCCTCTGAAGTCTTTCGGTCTAATACAGCGGTCCACCTTCAGCTCCACCACCTTATCCAAGTCCAGCAGCCACGCCTTCCATTGCTGCGAGAATGTCTGGGGTATAGGGTCATCCCAGGACATGTTCCTTGGACACATTTCTTGCAGCAGCAGCTTTGGCAGCAAGGTGAATGGTGACAATCCCAGTGGGTCATAGATGGAACTGACCACTGAAAGTATGCCACGTCTTGTATGTGGTCGCCTTTCCACTGCAGGTTTAAACATGAAAGTGTCACTCTCTGCGCACCAATTCAGTCCAAGTGCCATCTCCACTGGTAGATCATCCTGCTCAAAGTGCAGCTGCCTCGTCGTGTTGGATCGTTTTGACTCCGGAATGGTCGAGAGTACAGCCCGGCTGTTGCTTGTCCACTTGACTAGCTGGAATCCTCCTCTCGAGCACATGTCAGTGAGGTCCACTACCAACTGCATGGCTTCCTCTTCTGTGGGTACAGATCTGAGACAGTCGTCCACGTAAAAATTGTTGTAGATGGTGTCAGCCACTTCCGATTTAAAATCATCCTGGCAGTCCTCCTAAGAGCATAGTTTGCGCAGCTGGGAGAGGAAACTGCCCCAAAAATGTGCACCGTCATTCTGTGCTCCACAAGACCCTGTGACGTGTCACCCTGGGGCCACCACAAAAACCTGAGGAAATCGACATGTTCCTCAGACACCTTCACTTGGTGAAACATAGACTTGACATCAGTCATCAAAGCCACCTTCTCCTGCCTGAATCTTGTCAAGACGCCGAAAAGAGAATTGGTCAGATCAGGACCCTGCAATAGCCGGTCATTCAGTGAGGTCCCTTGAAACCTCGCTCCACAATCAAAGACGACTCTCAGGGTTTTCTTTCTTGGGTGATACACTCCGTGATGTGGAAGGTACCACACTCTGCCATCCCGGCAGTCCAACTGGTGCTGAGGCACCGCCTCTGCATAACCATTGTCAATCATTTCACTGATAAATGATGTATACTTCTCCTGGTAGGTCTTGTTCCTTTCAAACTTTCTTTTCAGACTTTGGATACGTTGCTCGACTATGCACCGGTTGTTAGGCAGGGTGATGTCATCCATTTTAAAGGGTAGGTCCATGCAGTAATGACCTTCCTGCTTGCATGTTGATCTCTTCATTATCTCCATGAACCTGAGGTCCTCCCTTGACATCTCCGGCTTCTCTTCCAATGTTTTTTCACTGAACTCTTGGTTGTACTGAGAGACCAATAACTCCAGTTTTGTGATGGATATCCTGTTGGCGTAAATGGTTGAGCAGCCTCTGACTCCCATTGCCTCTCAAAGGACCATTGACGACCCACCCTAGCAGGGTCCTCACGGCATAAGGGCCATCACCTTCGCTATTGATCACTTCCCAGGGTTCCATGAGCTTCGGTGCATTAGTCCCGATAAGAATCTCCACGTCTGCATCCAATCCTGGGATTTTGACTTCCTTCAGATACTCCCATTTCTTGAGGTCTCTTTCAGTGGGGATGTTACGTCTTGAGACAGGGATTTTCTCCTGTGTGAAAGTTACTGGAAGCTCCAAGAAATGATTTCCATCCAAATTTGACACTTCCAGACCTGTAAGCATGTCACTTTCCATCACTGTTTCATGTCCCAAGGTTTGCAATGTGATGTTGGTCCTAGTGCCTTGAAGATTCAACTTCCTCGTGACGTGTACAGAAGGTCGCCGTACTTCCAGGGTCTAAGAAGGCGTACGTCCGTAGCACCTTATCTCCTTTCCTAGATTTCAACTGCACTGGTTCAATGGACAGAGTGCAGTCTCCGGCCCCAGTAGAAACACACGCCTTAATAATCGGATTATTGGCTGTTTCCTCTGACTCCTGCCGCTTCTCCTTGTTGGGGTCATTGATAGAGTGGGGTGTTTCAAGCTGCATTCTTCACAAGTCAAGCGACCCTTGCACTCCCTAGACATGTGACCAGGCTTCAAACATCCAAAACAAACGGCTTTCCCTTTCAGGAATTCAATCTTCTCCGCTTGAGGGAGTTTGATAAGGTTTGGACACTGGAATAATGCGTGTTCTTCTTCACAGTACAGGCAGGACAAAGATGAGGAAGAGTCTATAGTACAGTCGGTAGCTGTAATTGCAGTTGCAAAACTGCTTCCTTGATTGCTCCTGGTTGGTGGCTTACTCCTGTTTAGTGTTACTGGAGCAGCAGGTCGAGCCTCGGAAATATTTCCAAAAAACGGATCAGAGAGAATCCTAACTTGGTTCTCCAGGAAATTCACGAGGTCTGGGAATGTGGCCCTATAGCCTCGCTGTTGTTGGATATCACAGGCTGTGGACCTCCAGCGCTCCCGCAGTTTGTATGGACACTTCAAGATAATGTTCCTCATGTTTGATGGGATATTCATCTCCTCCAGGTACTGTATCTCCATCATGGCGTTACAGCACCTTCTCAGAAACCTTGAAAAATCTTGCAGTGCCTGAACATCCTCAACTTTGATAACAGGCCAGCTAAAGGCCTTTTCCATGTAGGCCGCGGCAATTTTGTATTCATTCCCAAAGTGTTCATTTAACAGGCTCTTTGCCATCTCATATCCTTCCTGTGGTGCCATATGCATACAACTTCTGACCATTTCCCTGGGTTGGCCCCGTGTATATTGCTCCAAAAATATAAACAGTCCTGATAGCTGCCAGTTCTCTCCTCCACGCAGTGCTCAAAACTTCTGAGGAAAGGCATACACTTTAGCGGATCACCATCAAAGAGAAACATCTCTCTTTTTGGTAAAGTCGACTGTATTTGCTGTTGGACCAGCATTGTGGTGATTTCATTCTGCTTTTGCATGATGTCACAAATGGCATTAGGGTTACTTGCATTTTGCACCACTGAGGTGCTCCAGACAGATTGAAGCCCATTTTCCTGTGTAGGCATTGGCCTTTTGGGTGCAACCGTTGAAGCTGTGAAAACATTGTGAGGCCGATGCATAACAGTTGTGTGTGGTGGTCCAGTATCCTTTTGTGGATGTGGCCTGCGGATGGAATTCATCGGTGCCAACTGTGATTTTGGCCGCACATCCTTTGAAGAGAAGACAGGGGGCGCCATTGGGGCATGTTTCATAGTCAGAGCCTCTCCTTTAGGCTGAAATGCCTTCACCGTCGGATTGAGTCCTGACCTCTGTCCTTTTTTCAGGTAAGAATTCATCCCATCAGAGGCAGACTTTCCTCCAACAGAACTGCCTTCCAACACAGACAATCTAGCAACGGCAAGCTCAGTGTCAAGCTCCAATTGTTCCTTTTGTTTTCTTAGTTTCTCCTCTTGTGCCTCTAGGTCATGCCTCCTAGCCAGAGCAGCTGTCCTTTGCTGTAACGCTGCTTTCTCTGCCTTAGCCAGACGCAGAGCAGACTTGCTAGAGCCTGAGGAGCTTGTCGAGTGAGATACTTTGCTGGACAAATTGGATGCACTATCTGCTGGTTGAATATTATCATGAATATCCTGTTTATTAACATGACCCCCTGCATCATCATTCACAAGTTCATCATCATCCACATTTTCATTTTCTGTCAACCACGTGTTCACTTGTTCAATAAAACCTTTATTGCGGTCCATTATTTTACAAAAGTATGCCTCCTGTTTACCCTTATCTTCCTCAGGTAAACAAAACTCATTGATCAATGTGTTATGGTGTTCAGTGCCAGTTTCACACAGGGATTTAACCTTTTCAATTTTCTTTGACACAGCACACACATTTTCTTTGGATACCAGACACCCCAAGAGCTCTTTGATTTCAATTTGCAATTTGGTCACCCTTTTGAAACATTTGTTTCTGTCCTTTTGCAACCTCTCAACAAACAAGGCCAACCCCTTTTCAGTAGGCTTTCTTAGCCTTTTGTTAGTAGCCTCTGGCTCATTTGAAAGCACTCTCCCAATATGTATATCAACATTTTCAACACTTGTTTCAGGAATATTGTCAGACACTTCATTGGCAGGCTTTTGCATAGCACTCACAGGTTTATCCTTGGATTTGTCACCCATTTTCAAAAATGTGTACTGTCACTTTAAGACGCTTCAGTGCGCACTGAGTTTGACAGTCGGTGGATTTTTCTTCACTCAAAAAACAATCGCTCAATTGATCAACAATCAGAGGGTAAGTATCCACATTTCATTTCAACATTCCTTGACATGAATTAGAAGGCAAGAATCCATCTTCAATGAGCACATTGCAATCGGCTTTAGCCTACTTTTGGAAAAATTGTATCCACAAAACCATTGAAGAAGGCTACCGTAGCGGGCTGCACATCTTATTTCAGCTCCATTCAACAGACAAAAACATAAATACGCGGGTGCACTAACCAGACCTCCTTTTGGCTTGTGTTAGTCGGTTCCCAGTAAATTTCCTTTCCTTCTGAAATGCTGATGGACTCGTGAAATATCCTGATGCAGCCTCGGTAGCACTAGGACTCAAAGTATAGGTGTCAACAAAAAATATTCACTCCATACATGAGATCAATCGGCCTACTTTCAATTTCCAAACTTCTCATGAAACAGGGCAACTTCACAATCACAGTCATGCACGATGCAAAGAGCAAATCGACTGGTTTCCATGAGTCTAAGGTTTTTACTTTTGTAGCTCCGAATTCAAACAAACATTAGGAGCTCGGGTGGGTGCGGGAGATTACCTTGGGTTATGACGCGCTGCTGTTGTCCAGATTATTGTTCCAAGTTGAAAGATGATGGGTTTGTTGTAGCGATGCAGGAATCCAGGTTATTGTTGAACAAAAAACTAAGCCATGACTGTAACCAAAAAGTGTGAAGAAGTGCTGTGTCCCAGCTTAGCGGTAAAAACCGTGTCAGCTCCCCGTCACCCAACCACCAGGTAACAAACACACCTATGCTTTTGTAGTGAGGAGTGCAATCACCCCAGGAAGCCACACCCACACAATGCTACCACCTAGTGGTGAACTAAGATACCACATACAGAACCAACAGAATGGCTCTTAGAACGAAGTTGGTCTCTGTTGCTGTGGTGTTCTCTGTGCGATTGACTGCCTGAGCTGATAAAACCCTTACATTAAACGATATATGTAGAAAAGCCGTCCATTAATGTTATCCAAAACTTTCACTCCGATAAGCTTGGTACTTTCCATCAGAAATGCCATTGCCATGGTTAGCTTGACTACCACAAAGACTTAATCTCTGTTGCTATTGTATTTCTGCGGGATTGTCCGACTGAACAGATAAAACCCTTACCATAAGTGAAACATGTAGAAAGTGCCGTCCATTAATGTTATCAAAAACTTTCACTCCGAGAAGCTTGGTACTTTCGATCAGGAATGCCATTGCCGTAGTTAGCTTGGCTACTACGAAGAGTTAGTCTCTGTTGCTGGGGTGTTCTCTGTGCTATTGCCTGACTGAGCTGATAAAACCCTTGCACTAAGCGAAATATGTAGAAAGAGCTGTCCAGTAATTTTATCCAAAACGTTCACTCCGAGAAGCTTGGTACTTTCCATCAGGAATGCCATTGCGGTAGTTAGCTTGGCTACTACGAAGAGTTGGTCTCTGTTGCTGTGGTAATCTCTTTTCGATTGTCTGCCTGAGCTGATAAAACCCTTACAACTAAGCGAAACATGTAGACAGAACCGTCAATTTTATCGAAAGCTTTTACTCTGAGAAGCTTCGTACTTTGCATCAGAAATGCCATTGCCGTGGTTAGCTTGGCTACTGGGAAGAGTTAGACTCTGTTGCTGTGATATTTTCTGTGCCATTGTCTGCCTGAGCTGATAAAACCCTTACAACTAAGACAAACATGTAGAAAGAGCCATCCATTAATTTTTGGCTAAAACTTAGTCCGAGAGGTTTGGTACTTTCCATCAGAAATGCCATTGCCGTGGTTAGCCTTGGCTACTGCGAAGAGTCGGTCTCTTTTGCTGTGGTAATCTGTGCGATTGTCTGCCTGAGCTGATAAAACCCTTACGCAAACCAAACCGAAACATTGTAGAAAGAGCATACGTTAAGATCCAAAACTGTCACTCCCATTCCCATGGTGAGCTTTGATGAGAAGATTTTAGTCTCTGTTGCTGTGAGATTGCTTGCTCGAGTAGATAAAACCCTTACCCAAACCCTACCTCAACCAAAACATGAAGAAAGTCATCAGTTAATTTGATACAAAATGGTGACTACGAGAAACTAGGTACTTTATTTCAGAATTGTCATTGCTGTGTTTAGCTTGCCTTCTGCGAAGTGTTAGTCTCTGTTGTTGTGCTATTGTGTGGGATTGTCTGCCTGAGCAGGTAAAACCCTTACCCTCTCCCAACCGAAACATGTAGAGCAATCTGTTAGTTTTATCTGAAACTATCTATGTTCAGAAATGCTTCTGCGAAGAGGTAGTTGCTGTGGTATTGTTTGCCTGAGCAGATAAAACTGTTAGCCAAACTCATCCCTAACCGAAAGATGTAGAAAGGGCAATCTGTTAATTTTATCCAAACCTTTCAGTTGGAAAAGCTCAGTACTTTCCATCAGAAATGACTGTCATGGATAGCTTGGCTACTGCTAAGAGTTATTCTCTGGTGTGGTATTTTTTTTGTGGTATTGTTTGACTGAGCAGATAAAACCCTTACGCTTAGCGAAATATGTAGAAAGAGCGGTCCAGTAATTTTATCCAAAACTTTCTCTCCGAGAAGCTTGGTACTTTCCATCAGAAATGCCATTGCCGTGGTTAGCTTGGCTACTGCGAAGAGTTAGTCTCTGTTGCTGTTGTATTCTCCGTGCGATTGTCTGCCTGAGCTGATAAAACCCTAACCCTAATTGAAACATGTAGAAACAGCCTCCGTGAATTTTTCCCCGAAACTATCACTCAGAAGCTCGGTACTTGAGAAGAGCAGTGCCATTGCTGTGTTTAGCTTGGCTATGGCGAAGAGTTGGTCTCTGTTGCTGTGAGATTGTTTGCCTGAGCAGATAAAACCCTTAGGCAAACCCTACCTCAACCAAAACATGAAAGTCATCAGTTAATTTGATCCAAAATTGTCTACGAGAAAGTCGGTACTTTATTTCAAAATTGTCATTTCTGTGTTTAGCTTGGCTACCGCGAAGTGGTAGTCTCCGTCGCTGTGGGATTGTCTGCCTGAGCAGGTAAAACACTTACCCTAACCCAACCGAAACAGAAAGAAAGAACCATCCGTTTATTTACCCAAAACTATCGTTGCGACAAGCTCGCTGCTCTCCATCAGAAATGCCATTGCCGTGGTTGGCTTGGCTTGGCTACCACCAAGACTGTGTTGCTGTGGTATTTCTATGGGATTATCTGGCTGAACAGATAAAACCCTTACTCTTAAGTGAAACATGTAGAAAGAGTCATCTCTTAATTTCATCCGGAACTATCACTCCGAGAAGTCATCACAAAATGACTTTTCTGTGGTTAGTTTGGCTACTATGAAGAGTTAGTCTCTGTTGCCGTGGTATTTTTTTGTGGGATTGTCTGCCTGAGCAGATAAAACCCTTACCGTAACTCTACTCTAACCAAAAGATGTGGAACGACCCAACCCTTAATTTTATCCAAAGATTTTATTCCGAGCAGCTCGGTACATTCCATCTGAAATGCCATTACCGTGGTTGGCTTGTCTACCGAAGTTATTCTCTGTTGCATTGGTATTCTTTAAGATTTCCTGCCTTAGCAGGTAAAACCCTAACCCTATCTCAACCAAAACATCTAGAAAGAGCAATCCGTTAATTTTATCTGAAACTATCACTCATGTTCAGAAATGCTACTGCGAAGAGGTAGTTGATGTTGTATTGTTTGCCTGAGCAGACCACGCTCTTGGCCTAACTCATCCCTAACCGAAAGATGTAGAAAGAGCAATCTGTTAATTTTATCCAAACCTTTCAGTTGGAAAAGCTCAGTATTTTCCATCAGAAATGACTGTCATGGATAGCTTGGCTACTGCTAAGTTATTCTCTGTTGTGTTATTTTTTTTTTGTGGGATTGTCTGACCGAGCAGATAAGCCCTAACCCAAACCTTATGTCAAGTGAAACCTGTAGAAAGCTCTCTCCGTTAATTTTATGCAAAACTTTTACTCTGAAAAGCTCAGTACTTTTCATCAGAAATACCATTGCTGTGGTTAGCTTGGCTACTGCGACGAGTTGGTGTCTTGCTGTGGTATTCTCTGTAGGATTGTGTGCCAGAGCACATGAAAGCCTTGCCCCAACCCTAACCGAAAGATATAGAGCCATCCGTTACGTTTAGCCAAACCTAATCCTACTTTCTGGGATAAGTTCTTTAGTTTTATCGTGAGAAATGTTTTTCTAAAGTGAGTCCCGCCACCCACGATGTTGAGCTGGCGTGCTTCTTCCTGAGCGCTAAGCGGGTACAGAGAAGTGGTTTAATCACAAGCTCTGTGCTTGAGATGACGTTCAATGTTCCTTTCATGGGAGCATCAAGAGAAGGGGCATGTTCTGAGTGGTACAAAGGAAAAAAAGTGCAGAAATTCATCAATTTGATCTAAACCTTAGTCTTAACTCTTAAAACATTAAATTGCAATTGCAGAAAAGTTCAATTAAAAAAAAACACTTGTATTGTTCCAAACCCCACCAATAACTTTTCAAGTTTAAAACGGGATAAAGTAATCAAGATATAAGACAATGGGAGATCAGTTGTAACGAATAAACACCCAAATTGCCCCTAGACTTAACCAATCAAACTCTATCCATATCCCTAACCCTAATTCTGGGGGTATTTCTAGTCCAGCACTTGGGCATTGGCAGAGGTGCTCAGTTGACATGTGTTGGCTCTGGCATTCAACCCTAACCATAAAGTTAACCTAGTATTTTCAATCTGAAATGCCGTTGCCGTGGTTAGCTTGGCTACTGCGAAGAGTTGGTCTCTTGCTGTGGGGTTTACTGTGGGATTTGCTGCCTGAGCAGATAAAACCTTTACCCTAATACAAACCCTAACCCAACCCAAACGTGTTGAAAGAGCCACCTGTTAATTTTATCCAAATCTTGCATACCGAGAAGCTCTGTACTTTCCATCAGAAAGGCTATTGTTAGCTTGGCAACCTCCAAGACAGTCTCTGTTGCTATGGTATTATTTGTGGGATTAATTCTTAGCAGGAGCCAAGCTAACCACGGCAATGGTATTTCTGGTGGAAGATGGTGTTTCGGAGCTTGTGGTTCGGATATAATTAGCGGCTGGCTCTTTCTACATCTTTTTGTAAGGGTTAGGTTTAGTATAAGGGTTTTATCTGCTTGGGCAGACCGTCTCTGTTGCTGTTGTATTTCTGCGGGATTGTCCGCCTGAACAGATAAAACCCTTACAACTAAGCGAAACATGTAGAAAGAGGCGTCCATTAATTTTATCCAAAACTTTTACTCTGAGAAGTTTGGTACTTTCCATCAGAAATGCCATTGCCGTGGTTAGCTTGGCTACCACGAAGAGTTGGTCTCTGTTGCTATTGTAATATCTGCGGGATTGTCCGCCTAAACGGATAAAATCCTTAGTATAAATGAAACATTTAGAAAGAGCCGTCCATTAAGGTTATCCAAAACTTTCACTCCGAGAAGCTTGGTAATTTCCATCAGTAATGCCATTGCCGTAGTTAGCTTGGCTACTACGAAGAGTTAGTCTCTGTGCGATTGTCTGCCTGAGCTGATAAAACCCTTACTCTAAGTGAAACATGTAGAAACAGCCTCCGTGAAATTTTTTTCCGAAACTGTCACTCAGAAAGTCGGTACTTGAGAAGAGCAGTGCCATTGCTGTGTTTACCTTGGCTATGACGAAGTTAGTCTCTGTTGCTGTGGGATTGTCTGCCTGAGCAGGTAAAACACTTACGCTAACCAAATCGGAACATTGTAGAAAGAGCATACGTCAATAAGATCCAAAACTGTCACTCCGAGAAGCTGGGTACTTTCCATCAGAAATGCCATTGCCGTGGTGAGCTTTGCTACTGCGAAGGGTTAGTCTCTGTTGCTGTGAGATAGTTTTCCTGAGCAGATAAAACCCTTAACCAAACCCTACCTCAACCAAAACATGAAGAAAGTCAGTTAGTTTGATCCAAAATTTCGAGTATGAGAAAGTCGGTACTTTATTTCAGAATTTTCATTGCTGTTTAGCTTGGCTACCGTGAAGTGTTAGTCTCTGTTGCTGTGCTATTTTGTGTGGGATTGTCTGCCTGAGCAGGCAAAATACGTACACTAAACCAACCGAAACGTGTAGAAAGAGCCATCCGTTTATTTACCCAAAACTATCGTTGCGACAAGCTCGCTGCTCTCCATCAGAAATGCCATTGCCGTGGTTGGCTTGGCTTGGCTACCACCAAGACTGTCTGTTGCTGTGGTATTTCTTTGGGATTATCTGGCTGAGCAGATAAAACCCTTACGTGAAAGAGTCGTCTGTTAATTTCATCCGGAACTATCACTCCGAGAAGCTCGGTACTTTCCATCAGAAACGACTTTGATGTGGTTAGTTTGGCTACTATGAAGAGTTGGTCTCTGTTACTGTGGTGTTTTCTTTGGGATTGTGTGGCTGAGCAGATAAAACCCTTATCCTAACCCAAATCCTACCTCAAGCGAAACCTGTAGAAAGCGCTGTCCGTTAATTTTATGCAAAGCTTTTACTCTGAGAAGCTCTCTACTTTCCATCAGAAATACCATTGCCGTGGTTAGCTTGGCTACTGCGACGACTTGGCCTCTATTGCTTTGGTATTGTCTGTAGGATTGTCTGCCAGAGCAGATAAAACTCTTACCCCAACCGTAACCAAAAGATATAGAGCCATCCATTGAGTTTATCAAAACCTAATACTAATTTCGGGGATAATTTCTTTAGTTTTTATCTTGAGAAATGTTTTTCTAAAGTGCGAGTCCCGCCACTCACCAAGATGAGCCTGGGGTGCTTCCCCCTGACCGCGAAGCAGGTACAGAGAAGTGGTTTAATCACTCACTCTGCTTTTGGTGACCGTTCAGTGTTGCTTTTATGGAGTTAACAAGAGGAAGGAGCATGTTCTGTGTGGTTAAAAAGGAGGGGCAAAAATGTAGAAATTCATCAATTTTATTTAAACCTACTCCTAAAACTTAGTCCAAACCCTAAAAACATGATGATTGTAGAAGTGCAATTCAATAAAAGAAACCCACTTGTATTGCTGCAAACCCCACCAACAACGTTTCAAGTTTAAAACGGGATAAACTAATCAAGAGGGAAGACAATGGGGGATCAAGTGTAAAGAATAAACAACCTCCAAACAGATCCTATACCCAATCCATCAAACTCTCTGCAAATTCGTAACCCTAAACCTGGGGGTATCTGTAAGCCAGTATTTGGGCATTGTTGAGGCGCCTTGTTGACATGTGTTGGCTCTGGCATTCAATTCTAACCCTTACCTTTCACTCGGAGAAGCCTAGTATTTCCCGTCAAAAATGCCATTGCCATGGTTGGCTTGGCTAACATGAAGAGTTAATCTCTGTTGCTGTTGGATTTTCTGCCTGAGCAGGTAAAAACTTTACCTTAACACAAACCCTATCCTTACGTGTTGAAAGAGCCGTATGTTGATTTTTATCCAAACCTTTCACACCGAGAAGCTCTGTACTTTCCATCAGAAATGCCATTGCAATTGTTAGCTTGGCAACCGCCAAGACAGTCTCTGTTGCTATGGTATTCTTTGTGGGATTAATTCTTAGCAGAAGTCAAGCTAACCACGGCAATGGTATTTAACGGAAAATACTGTCACGGAGCTTAAGGTTTGGATATAATTAACGGATGGCTCTTTCTACATCTTTCTGTAAGGGTTGGGATAGGTTTAGTATAAGAGTTTTATCTGCTCAGGCAGACGGTGTCTGTTACTGTGGTATTCTCTGTGGAACTACTTTTGAGTAGGAAAAACCCTCACTGTAACCCTACGCCAACCCTGGCCAAAAGATGTAGAAAGAGACATCCATTAATTTTATCCAAAACGTTCATTTCGAGAAGCTCGGTACTTTGCATCAGAAATGCCATTTCCATCAAATTATGCAAACCTAATCCTAACCAAAAGATTCAGAAGACTATACTTCCAGCGGTCATTTCTGTCGTTCTTGGCCTGAAAAATGTTTCTAAGTGTGAGTCCGCCACCCACGATGATGAGCTGCGGTGCTTCTTCCTGAGCATGAAGCAGGTACAGAGAAGTGATTTGATTACAAGCTCTGTGCTTTTGAGGCAAAGAGCGTGCTCTGAGTGGTAAAAGAAAAAAATTGAGAAAGCCATCAATTAGTTTTATTTTAAACCTAACCCTAAAAACGTGAAACTGCAATAGCAGTGAACTTCAATTGAAAAAAAAAATCACTTATGCTCCAAACCCCAACAACTTTTCAAGTTTAAAACAGGATAAACGGTGAATAATCTCAAGCTGTGTGCTTTTGAGGCAAGATGCATCCTCTGATTGGTAAAATGTAGAAATCTATCAATTTTATTGAAACATAACTAAAAACAAACTGCCATAGCAAAGAACTTCAATTTTAAAAAAAAATCATTTATAATGCTCCAAACCTCACCAGCAATTTTTCAAGTTTAACACGGGATAAACTAATCAAAATACAGGACAGTGGCAGATCAGTTGTAAAGAACAAAAAACATCCAAATTGAACCCTTCAATCTCTCCATAACTCTCATATTGGGGTATCGCTAAGCCAGCGCTTGGGCACCGTCTGTCTGAGCAGAAAAACTTGACCCTAAACTCAAACACTACATCAACCGAAACATGTAGCAAGGACCATCCGTTGATTTTATCCAAAACTTTCACTACGAGAAGCTTGGTTCTTTCCTTCAGGAATGCAATTGGCGTGGTTAGCTTGGCTACTGCGAAGAGTTAGTCTCTGTTGCTGTGAGATTGTTTGCCTGAGTAGATAAAACCCTTACCCAATCCCAAACCTTACCTCAACCAAAACATGAAGAAAGTCATCAGTTAATTTGATCCAAAATTGACTACGAGAAAGTCGGTACTTTATTTCAAAATTGTCATTTCTGTGTTTAGCTTGGCTACCACGCAGTGGTAGTCTCTGTCGCTGTGGGATTGTCTGCCTGAGTAGGTAAAACACTTACCCTAACCCAACCGAAACATGTAGAAAGAACCATCTGTTTATTTTACCCAAAACTATCGCTGCGACAAGCTCGCTGCTCTCCATCAGAAATGCCGTGGTTGGCTTGACTACCACCAAGACTGTCTGGTACTGGGGTATTTCTATGGGATTATCCGGCTGAGCAGATAAAACACTCTCTTAAGTGAAACATGTAGAAAGAGTCATCTGTTAATTTCATCCGGAACTATCACTCCGAGAAGCTCAGTACTTTCCATCAGAAATGCCTTTGCTGTGGTTAGTTTGGCTACTATGAAGAGTTAGACTCTGTTGCTGTGGTATTCTCTGTTTGATTGTCTACCTGAGCTGATAAAACCCTAACCCAACCAAAACACGTAGGAAGAGACGTCCGTTAATTTTATGCAAAACATTCTCTCCAAGAAGCTCGGTTCTTTGCTTCAGAAATTCCATTGCCATGTTTAGCTTGGCTACTACGAAGAGTTGGTCTCTGTTGCTGTGCGATTGTTTGTCTGAGCTGATAAAACCTTTTCTCTTAGCGAAAATGTAGAAAGAGCTGTCCAGTAATTTTATCCAAAACTTTCACTTCGAGAAGCTTGGTACTTTCTTTCAGAAATGACTTTGCCATAGATAGCTTGGCTACTGCTAAGAATTATTCTTAGTTGTTGTGGTATTTTTTTTTGTGGGATTGTATGACTGAGCTGATAAAACCCTTACACTAAGCAAAATATGTAGAAAGAGCCGTTCAGCAATGCGACTACCTAACCCTATCACTCCATGTTCTGTTGCTGTGGTATTGTCTGTTGGATTGTTTGTCTGAGCAGATAAAAATCTTAGCCTAACAAATCCCTAACCGAAAATGTAGAAAGAGCCCTACATTAATTTTATCAAAAACTTTCACTCCAAGTAGCTCGGTTCTTTCTTTCAGAAATGACTTTGCCATAGATAGCCTGGATACTGCTAAAAATTATTCTGTTGTATTTTTTTTGTGGGATTGTCTGACTGAGCTGATAAAACCCTTACACTAAAGCAAAATATGTAGAAAGAGCCGTTCAGCGATGTTATCAACAAACTTTCACTCCGAGAAGCTTGGTACTTTTCATCAGAAATGCCATTGCCGTAGTTAGCTTGGCTACTGCGAAGAGTTAGTCTCTGTTGCTGTGGTAGTCTCTGTGCGATTGTCTGCCTGAGCTGATAAAACCCTTACCCTAAGTGAGACATGTAGAAACAGCCTCCGTCAATTTTATTTCCCGAAAGTATCACTCAGAAGCTCGGTACTTGAGAAGAGCAGTGCCATTGCTGTGGTTAGCTGGTCTATGACGAAGTAAATCTCCGTTGCTGTGGGATTGTCTGCCTGAGCAGGTAAATCCCTTGCGCTAACCAAACCGAAACATTGTAGAAAGTGCATACGTTAATAAGATCGAAAAACTGCCAGTCTGAGAAGCTTGGCATTGACATGGTGAGCTTTGCTACTGCGAAGAGTTAGCCTCTGTTGCTGTGAGATTGTCTGCCTGAGCAGATAAAACCCTTAACCAATCCCAAACCCTACCTCAACCAAAACATGAAAGTCATCAGTTAATTTGATTCAAAATTTTGACTGAGAAACTCGGTACTTTATTTCAAAATTGTCATTGCTGTGTTTACTTTGGCTACCGCGAAGTGTTAGTCTCTGTTGCTGTGCCATTCTGTGTAGGATTGCCTGCCTAGGCAGGTAAAACACTTACCCTAACCCAACCGGAATATGTATAAAGAGCCATCCATTTATTTTACACAAAACTATTGCTGCCAGAAGCTCGCTACTCTCCATCAGAATTGCCATTGTTAGCTTGGCTACCACCAAGACTTAGTCTCTGTTGCTGTGGTGTTTCTATGGGATTATCTGGCTGAGCAGATAAAACCCTTACTCTTAAGAGAAACATA
Source organism: Lampris incognitus (assembly GCF_029633865.1). NCBI lineage: Eukaryota > Metazoa > Chordata > Actinopteri > Lampriformes > Lampridae > Lampris > Lampris incognitus. Next base: position 51,726,666 of record NC_079224.1, read on the forward strand.
GAGTCGTCTGTTAATTTAATCCAAAACTATCAGTCTGAGGAGCTCGGTACTTTCCATCAGAAATGAATTTGCTCTGGTTAGTTTAGCTACTATGAAGAGTTGGTCTCTGTTGCCGTGGGATTATCTGCTAGAGCAGATTAAACCCTTACTGAAACTCTACTCTAACCAAAAGATGTGGAAAGACCCAACCCTTAATTTTATCCAAAATTTTTATTTGGAGAAGCTCTGTACATTCCATCTGAAATGCCATTACCATAGTTAGCTTGTCTATCGAAGTTATTCTCTGTTGCAGTGGTATTCTCTGTAGGATTTTCTGCCTTAGCAGGTAAAACCCTAACCCTATCCCAACCGAAACATCTAGAAAGAGCAATCCGTTAATTTTATCTGAAACTATCACTCCATGTTCAGAAATGCTACTGCGAAGAGGTAGTCGCTGTTCATGTGATAGTTTGCCTGAGCAGACAAAACTCTTAGCCTACCTCATCCCTTACTGAAAGATGTAGAATGAGCCATCTGTTAATTTTATCCAAACCTTTCAGTTGGAAAAGCTCAGTACTGTCCATCAGAAATTGCTTTGCCATGGATATTTTGGCTACTGCTAAGAGTTGTTCTCTGTTGTTGTGGTATTTTGTTGTGATATGGTGTGACTGAGTAGATAAGCCCTAACCCAAACCCTACCTCAAGCGAAACATGTAGAAAGCGCTGCCCGTTAATTTTATGCAAACCTTTTACTTTGAAAAGCTGGGTTCTTTCCTTCAGAAATGCAATTGCCGTGGTTAGCTTGGCTACTGCGAAGAGTTTGTCTCTATTGCTGTAGTGTTCTTTGTAGGATTGTCTGCCAGAGCAGATAAAACCCTTGTCCCAACCCTAACTGAAAGATATGGAGCCATCCGTTATGTTTAGCCAAACCTAATCCTAACTTTGGGGATAAGTTCATTAGTTATCTCGTAATGTTTTTGTAAAGTGTGAGTCCCCCCACCCACGATGATGAGCTGGGGTGCTTCTTCCTGAGCACGAAGCAGGTATGGAGAAGTGGTTTAATCCCAAACTCTGCTTTCGGTGACCGTCCAGTGTTCCTTTTATGGGAGCATCAAGGGAAGGAGCATGTTTTGAGTGGTAAAAAGGTGCAGAAATTCATCAATTTTATCTAAACCTAACCCTAAACCATAGTCTTAACTCTTAAAACATTATATTGCAATTGCAGAAAAGTTCAATTAAAAAAATCCAAACAAACACTTGTTCCAAACCCCACTAACAACTTTTCAAGTTTAAAACAGGATAACATAATCAAGATATAAGACAATGGGAGATTAGTTGTAAAGAATAAACATCCAAATTGCCCCTAGACTTAACCAATCAAACTCTAACCCTAATCCTAGGGGTATTTCTAAGCTAGCACTTGGGCATTGGCGTTGGTGCTCAGTTGACGTGTGTTGGCTCTGGCATTCAACCCTAACCATAAAGTTAACCTAGTGCTTTTCATCTGAAATGCTGTTGCCGTGGTTAGCTTGGCTACGGCGAAGAGTTGGTCTTTTACTGTGGGATTTTCTGCCTGAGCAGGTAAAGCTTTTATCCTAACACAAACCCTACCCCAAACCAAATGTTTTGAAAGAGCCGTCTGTTAATTTTATCTAAACCTTGCACACCGGGAAGCTTTGTACTTTCCATCAGAAATGCCATTGCCATGGTTAGCTTGGCAACCTGCCAAGACAGTCTCTGTTGCTTTGGTATTATTTGTGGGATTAATTCTTAGCAGGAGCCAAGCTAACCATGGAAATGGTATTTCTGATGGAAAATTAGTGTTTCGGAGCTTCCGGTTTGGATATAATTAGCGGTTGGCTCTTTTTACATTTTTTTTTGTTGTAAAGATTGGGATAGGTTTAGTGTAAGGGTTTTGACGGCTCAGGCAGATGGTCTCTGTTGCTGTGGTATTCTCTGTGAGACTACTTTTGAGCAGGAAAAACCGTCACCATAACCCTAAGCCAACCTTGAATGAAAGATGTATAGAGATACTTCCGTTAATTTTATCCAAAACCTTCATACCGAGAAGCTCGGTACTTTGCATCAGAAATGCTATTGCCGTAGTTGGCTTGGCTACCATCAAGAGTTGGTCTCTGTTGCTGTGGTGTTCTCTGTGCGATTGACTGCCTGAGCTGATACAACGCAAAATTAAACATGTACAAAGAGCCGTCCATTAATTTTATCCAAAACTTTCACTCCGAGAAGCTTGGTACTTTCAAATAGTAATACCATTGCCGTAGTTAGCTTGGCTACTACAAAGAGTTAGACTCTGTTGCTGTGATGTTCTGTGTGATTGTCTGCCTGAACAGATAAAACCCTTACTATAAGTGAAATATGTAGAATAGCCGTCCATTAATTTTATCCAAAACGTTCACTGCAAGAAACTTCTACTTCCCATCAGGAATGCCATTACCGTAGTTAGCTTGGCTACTACGAATAGTTGGTCTCTGTTGCTGTGGTATTTTCTGTGCAATTGTCTGCCTGATAAAACCCTTACACTAAGCGAAATATGTAGAAAGAGCTGTCCAGTAATTTTATCCAAAACTTTTACTCCGAGAAGCTTGGTACATTCCATCAGGAATGCCATTGCCGTAGTTAGCTTGGCTACCACGAAGAGTTAGTCTCTGTTGCTGTTGTATTTTTGCGGGATTGTCCGACTGAACAGATAAAACCCTTACCATAAGTGAAACATGTCGACAGTGCCGTCCATTAGTGCTATCCAAAACTTTTACTCCGAGAAGCTTGGTACTTTCCATCAGAAATGCCATTGCCGTGGTTAGCTTGGCTATTGCAAAGAGTTAGACTGTTGCTGTGGTATTATCTGTGCGATTGTATGCCTGAGCTGATAAAACCCTTACAACTAAGACAAACATGTAGAAAGAGCCGTCCATTAATTTTAGCTAAAACTTACTCCGGGAGGTTTGGTACTTTACATCAGAAATGCCAATGGCATGGTTAGGTTTGGCTACTGCTAAGAATTATTCTCTTTTGTTGTGGGATTGTCTGGCTGAGTAGATAAAACCCTTACCCTACCTCAAGCGAAGCATGTAGATAGCGGTGTCCGTTAATTTTACGCATAAATTTTACTCTGAGAAGCTGTGTACTTTCCATCAGAAATACTATTACCGTGGTTAGCGTGGCTACCGCGACGAGTTGGTCTCTATTGCTGTGGTATTCTCTGTAGAATTGTCTGCCAGAGCAGATAAAACCCTTAGCCCAACCATAACTGAAAGATATCGAGCCATCAGTTGAGTTTATCCAAACCTAATCCTAATTTCGGGAATAATTTCTTTAGTTCTTATATTGAGATGTTTTTCTCAAGTGTGAGTCCCTTCACCCACGATGATGAGCATGGGGTGCTTCTCCCTGAGCGCGAAGCAGGTACAGAGAAGTGGTTTAATCACTCGCTATGTGCTTTTGGTGACCGTTCGGTGTTGCTTTTATGGGGTTATCAAGTGAAGGACCATGTTCTGAGTGGTAAAAAGGAGGTGAAAAATGTAGAAATTCATCAATTTTATCCAAACCTATCCCTAAACCTTAGTCCTAACCCTAAAAACATTAAATTACAATTGCAGAAGTGCAATTCAATAAAAAAAAACCCACTTTGTATTGCTCAAAACACCACCAAGTTTAAAACGGGATAAACTAATCAAGAGAGAAGACCATGGGAGATCAATTGTAAAGAATAAACAACCTCCAAATTGACCCTATACCTAACCCATCAAACTCTTTCCAAATTCCTAACCCTAAACCTGGGGGTATCTGTTATCCAGTATATGGGCATTTGGCTCTGGCATTCAACCATAACCCTTATCTTTCACTAGGAGAAGCTTCCCATCAAAAATGCCATTGCCATGGCTGGCGTGGCTAACATGAAGAATTAGTCTATGTTGCTGTGGGATTTTCTGCCTGAGCAGGTAAAACCTTTACCCCAACACAAACCCTATCTTCACACTGAGAAACTCTGTACTTTCCATCAGAAATGCCATTGCAATGGTTAGCTTGGCAACCGCCAAGACGGTCTCTGTTGCTATGGCGTTCTTTGTGGGATTAATTCTTAGCAGGAGTCAAGCTAACCACGGCAATGGTATTTCTGGTGGAAAATACTGACTGTCTCGGAGCCTTAGGTTTGGATATAATTAACGAATTGCTCTTTCTACATCTTTATGTACGGGTTGTGATAGGTTTAGTATGAGTTTTATCTGCTCAGGCAGACAGTCTCTGTTGCTGTGGTAATCTCAGTGGGACTACATTTGAGTAGGAAAAACCCTCACCGTAACCCTAATCCTACGCTAACCCTTGCCGAAAGATGTAGAAAGAGACCTCCGTTAATTTCATCCAAAACTTTCATTTCAAGAAGCTCGGTACTTTCCATCAGAAATGCCATTTCCATCGAAATCTTGCCTACTGCTATATTAGTCTCTGTGGTATTGTTTGTGGTATTAAGCCTTGGCGGTAGCCAAGCTAACCACGGCAATGGCATTTCTGATGTAAAGTACCTAGCTCCTCCGAGTGAAAGTTTGGGATAAACTTAACGGATGGCTCTTTCTACATCTTTCTGTTAAGGTTTTATCTGGTAAGGAAGACCATCCCAAAGAGAATACCTCAGCAACAGAGACTGTCAGCCTATGCAGATAAAATCCTTATACTAAATTTATCCCACGCCTCACTTTCCATCTGAAATGCCATTACTGTGGTTAGGTTGGCAACTGCCAAGACGGTCTCTGTTGCTATGGTATTCTCTGTGGGATTGTGTGCCTCAGCAGATAAAAACCGAATCCCAGCCTTAACTGAAAGACCCGTCTGTCAAGTTTATGCAAACTTAATCCTACCAAAAGATTCAGAAGACGATACTTTGAGCGATAATTTCTGTCGTTCTTGTAAAATGTTTCAAAAGTGTGAGTTCTGCCACCCACGATGATGATCTGCCGCGCTTCTTCCTGAGCATGAAGCAGGTACAGAGAAGTGGTTTAATCACAAGCGGTGTGCTTTTGAGGCAAGAAGCGTGCTTTGATCGGTAAACTGGAGAAAACTATCATTTTATTTAAACCTAACCCTAAAAACAAACTGCCATAGCAATAAGCTTCAACTAAAAAAAAAAATGGTAACACTTTAGTATGGGGAACATATTCTAAGTAACAAAAACTTAATTTATAGTAATTTAACACTATTAATACTTGTAGTTTTGTTATGTAAGAACAGACCATATTCATTAAGTGTTAGTAAGGGAGAATAACTCTTCTTGTGGTACTACCACCTTATAAAGTCCATACTAAGCAAAGCATATTGAGATGGTACTACTAATCAGCAATAATTCTGAGGTTACAGAGGGAAAACTCATAGTTAATGGTTTACTGGTTGTATAATAAGGCATTAATGAGTATGTAATAATGACCAATTAAGAGCCAATATGTTGCTAATTTGCATGCAAATAAGCACCTAATTAATGGTGACTACGTTCCCCATACTAAAGTGTTACCAAATTTTTTTTATAATGCTCCAAACCTCACCAACAATTTTTCAAGTTTAACACGGGATAAATTAATCAAGATGCAAGACAGTGGGAGATGAGTTGTAAAGAAGAAAAAACATTCAAATTGAACCCATCCTTAACCCATCAATCTCTCCATAATCCTAATATTGGGGGTATCTCCAAGCCAGCACTCGGGCACTGTCCGCTCAGCACATAAAACTTTACCCTAACCCAAACTCTACCTCAACCGAAACATGTAGAAAGAACCATCCGTTGATTTGATCCAAAACCTTTACTACGAGACGCTCAGTACTCTTAATCAGAAATGAGAAGGTTGTGGTTAGTTTGGTGACCGTGCAGTTATTCTCTGTGCGATTGTTTGCCTGAGCAGATTAAACCCTTTCACTAACCCAGCCCTAACCGAAATACGTAGAAAGACACACCTGTTAATTTGATCAAAACTTTTCACTCGGAGAAACTCGGTTCTTTCCTTCAGAAATGCTATTGCTGTGGTTAGCTTGGCTACCACAAAAAGTCAGTCTCTGTTGTTGTGGTATTGCTGCGGGGTTGTCTGCCTGAGCAGATAAAACCCATTATTCTTAAGTGAAACATGTAGAACGAGCCGTCCGTTAATTTTATCCGAAACTGTTCCTCCGAGAAGCTCGGTACTTTCCATCTGAAATGCCATTTACGTGGTTAGCTTGTCTGGCGAAGTTGTTCTCTGTTGCAGTGGTATTCTCTGTAGGATTTTTGGCCTGAGCAGATAAAACCCATTACTCTTAAGTGAAACCTGTAGCAAGAGTTGTCCGTTAATTTTAACCGAAACTATCACTCCGAGAAGCTTGGTACTTTTCATCAGAAATGCCATTGCCGTGGTTAGCTTGGCTACCACCAAGAGTTGGTGTCTGTTGATGTATTTTCTGTGGGATCGATTTGCCTGAGCTGATAAAACCCTTGCCGTAACCCTATCTCAAACCTAACCAAAAGATGTAGAAAGAGCCAACCCTTAATTTTATCCAAAAGTTTTACTCCGAGAAGCGCTGTACTTTTCCTCTGAAATGCCACTGCCATGGTTGGCTTATGTATGCGAAGGTATTCTCTCTTGCAGTGGTATTCTCGGTAGGATTTTCTGCCTGAACAGGTAAAATCCGTACCATACCCCAACCCAAACATGTACAAAGAGCATATGTTAATTTTATCCGAAACTATCACTCTGAGAAGCTCGGTACCTTCCATCAGAAATGCCATTGCTGTGGTTAGCTTTGCTACCATGAAGAGTTAGTCTCTCTTGCTGTGGGATTTTCTGCCTGAGTAAGTAAAACCCTCACCCTAACCAAACTGAAATGCGTAGAGAGAGCATACGTTAATGTTATCAGAAACTATCACTCCTAGAAGCTTGGCACTTTCCATCAGAAATGACATTGCTGTGCAGAGCCTGGCTACTGCGAAGTTGGTCTCTGTGGTGTTCTGTGCGATTGTCTGCCTGAGCTGATAAACCCCTACCCTAAGCAAAACATGTCGAAAGAGCCATCCGTTAATTTTATTCTCTTTTCACTCCGTGAAGCTCAGTACTTTCTGTCAGAAATGCCATTGTTGTGGCTGGTTTGGCTTTCGCAAAGAGTTAATCTCTGTTGCTGTGGTATTCTCTGTGGGATGGTCTGCCTGAACCGATAACACTTACCCTAACCCAACCGAAACGTGTAGAAAGAGCCATCTGTTAATTTTATCCAAAACTATCACTCCATGAAGCTCAGTACTTTCTGTCAGAAATGCCATTGTTGTGGTTGGTTTGGCTTTCGCAAAGAGTTGATCTCTGTTGCTGTGGTATTCTCTGTGGGATGGTCTGCCTCAACCGATAAAACACTTACCCTAACCCAAACGAAACGTGTAGAAAGAGCCATCTGTTTTATCCAAAACTATCACTCCATGAAGCTCTGTACTTTCCATCAGAAATGTCTTTGCCATGGTTAGTTTGGCAACTGTGAAGAGGTATTGTCTGCCTGAGCAGATAAAACTCTTAGCCTAACTCATCCCTAACCGAAAGATGTAGAAAGAGCCATCTTTTTTTTTCTTTTTTTATGATTAATAGTTTTTGTTTTTTTTCACAATAATAAAACATATAAACAAGTATTTCAGTTAGAAATAACATGGACATTAAATCAGAATGCGATCGAAACGAAACAAGCGCAACCAGACCGAAAATAAAAGATAGGAGAGACATCCTGAAATAATGAAAAAAGAAAAAAGAGGAAAAGACAAACAAAAGAAGAAAAAACATGACTGTGAGCCATCTTTTAATTTTATCCAAACGTTTCACCCAGAAAAGGTCAGTACTTTCCCTCAGAAATGACTTTGTCATGGATAGCTTGGCTACTGTCAAGGGTTATTCTCTGTTGTGGTATTTTTTGTGGGATTGTCTGACTGAGCAGATAATCCCTAACCCAAACCCTACCTCAAGTGAAACGTGTAGAAAGCGCTGTCAATTTTATGCAAAACTTTTACTCTGAAAAGCTCGGTTCTTTGCTTCAGAAATGCCATTGCCGTGGATAGCTTGGCTACCGCGACGAGTTAGTCTATATTGCTGTGGCTCTGTAGGGTTGTCTGCCAGAGCAGATAGAACCCTTATCCCAATGCTAACTGAAAGATATATAGCCACCCGTTACGTTTATCCACACCTCATCCTAATTTCGGGGATAATTTCTTTAGTTATCATATTGAGAAATGTTTTTCTAAAGTGTGAGTCCCGCCACCCACAATGATGAGCTGGGGTGCTTCTTCCTGAGTGCAAAGCAGGTACAGAGAAGTGGTTTAATCACAAGCTCTGTGCTTTTGGTGACCATTCAGTGTTCCTTTTATGGGAGCATCAAGGGAAGGAGCATGTTCTGAGTGGTAAAAAGGGAAAAAAAAGGCAGGAATTCATCAATTTTATCCAAATCTAAAAACATTAAATTGCAGAAAAGTACAATTAAACAAAACAAAAAACAAAAAAAAAGAAACACACCCACTCATTAATTTGGTATATAAAATTTGTTGCTATATAAAAATCCCAAAATCCAACCCAACAGGCTTGAAAACATAGGCATTGACACCAAGATCAATTAGGCCAAAAAAAAAAAACGACACTATATATATTTTAAAAAAGCCATTTTTGGAGGCTAATTTGACAGCCATCTTGAAAAATGGCCTCCATCTTGGATTTTCAAGTGGCCAATCGGACAGATTTGATCGGAAGCCTGTGGAGAAGAAATGCACCAAATTTCATGCTTGTATCATAATTTGCACAATTCCACTCGAGTTTGGCTTTTATCAGCTCCACTATAACCCAAAACATACCTCAACCGCAACATATAGAAAGAGCCATATGTAAACTTTATCCAAAACTTTCACTCCGAGAAGCTTGGTATTTCCCATCAGAAATGTCATTGCCATTGTTAGCTTAAGAGTTCGTCTTTGTTGCTGTGATATTTTACAGTATACCCACCAGCAACAAGCTCCCCTCACTACACATACCCAAATAGTGCTCAAACAAATTTTAACAAAAACCAGCGTCCCCCAAAAATACTTTGGGGGACATTTGTCCCTGATTTTAGTTTGCCTCGTCATAAAGACTGGATTATTGTTTGTACCTGGTTTAGTTTGTCAGGTCATAAAGACTGGATTATTGTTTGTTCCAGATTTAGTATGTCAAGTCATAAAGACTGGATTATTTTCAATTTTATAGTCATTAAAAACAATGTGCAAGCACATGTTCCTGAGTTAGGGTCTCAAGTCATGAAGACTGGGTTATTTGTTCCTGATTTAGTTTGTCCAGTCATAAAGGCTGGATTTTTTTTCCCCCATCTAGTTTGTCAAGCCATAAATACTGGTTTGTTTGTTCCTGGTGAGTTTGTCAAGTGAAAGACTGGATTATTGTTTGAAGCCTTGTTTCTGTCGATTTGTTTTTTCTGTACTTGGGTCCATATCAAACCAAGGTCCTAACAAAGATGTGCCCCCCTTTATTTAATAACTGTGTTCCCCAGCTGTGAGAGGAACTTGTATTGGATGGCTGTGTGTGTGCACGTGCGCAACATGGTATTTGATTGATATAATAAATACAGTATAGAGCAGAGAACATAGAGTATAGAACATAAGATGGATAGATGTAATATAATCGTTAGTATAGAGCAGAGAACATAGAGTATAGGACATAGTATAGTTAGATATAATCGATGGATATAATAGTATAGAGCAGAGAACATGGCAGAGACGAGTTGATTTGAAGATATGCTTTTTGGTAAATTTTATTAGCCACACAAGCACAACCGGTGGAATTAGTTTTTGCTACATTTTGATTCTGCAGCACAATATATACATGTACAACAACAGACACTCCACAAATCACGAACAATACAGTTACACAATAGCAGAAATAAACATATCCGGTATAACAGGTGAATGGTGGTATTTATGCCAATGGTGTGTGAGGATGGGACTATAGGGAGGAATTCAGAGTCTTGATGGATAGGGAGAAAAAAACTGTTTGCAAAGCGTGTAGTCTTAGTTGACAGTGACCTGTAGCGCTTCCCTGAGAGGAGCTGGAAGAGGTGATGAGCAGGATGTGAGGCGTCGCAGGTGATCTTTGCTCGCTTTACAGTCCAGTTAGTATGTAGAGATTCAACTGAGGGGAATGGGTTGCCTATGATTTTGGATGCCTTGACAATCCGCTGCAGTTTTTTCGTGCTTGACTGTCTGTGCTGCTGTACCATACGCTAATACTGTAATAGAAGATGTTATGATGGACTCGGGTAATGGCTGAGTAAAACGACGAGCAGTAGATGTTTTATCCGGTACTTTTTTCTTTTTTCACAAATTTTATTTATTGAAATTTTACAATCAAAATGTTATACAAACATACACTCACCGGCCACTTTATTAGGCACACCTGTCCAACTGCTCGTTAACGCAAATTTCTAATCAGCCAATCACATGGCAGCAACTGAATGCATTTAGGCATGTAGACATGGTCAAGACGATCTGCTGCAGTTCAAACCGAGCATCAGAATGGGGAAGAAAGGTGATTTAAGTGACTTGGAACGTGGCATGGTTCTTGGTGCCAGACGGGCTGGTCTGAGTATTTCAGAAACTGCTGATCTACTGGGATTTTCACGCACAACCATCTCTAGGGTTTACAGAGAATGGTCCGAAAAAGTGAAAATATCCAGTGAGCGGCAGTTCTGTGGGCGAAAATGCCTTGTTGATGCCAGAGGTCAGAGGAGAATGGCCAGACTGGTTCGAGCTGATAGAAAGGCAACAGTAACTCAAATAACCACTCATTACAACCGAGGTATGCAGAAGAGCATCTCTGAACGCACAACACGTCGAACCTTGAGGCAGATGGGCTACAGCAGCAGAAGACCACACCAGGTGCCACTCCTGTCAGCTAAGAACAGGAAACGGAGGCTACAGTTCGCACAGGCTCACCAAAATTGGACAATAGAAGATTGGAAAAACGTTTCCTGGTCTGATGAGTCTCGATTTCTGCTGCGACATTTGGATGGTAGGGTCAGAATTTGGCGTCAACAACCTGAAAGCATGGATCCATCCTGCCTTGTATCAACGGTTCAGGCTGCTGGTGGTGGTGTAATGGTGTGGGGGATATTTTCCTTGGCACACTTTGGGCCCCTTAGTACCAATTGAGCATCGTGTCAACGCCACAGCCTACCTGAGTAGTGTTGCTGACCATGTCCATCCCTTTATGACCACAGTGTTCCCATCTTCTGATGGCTACTTCCAGCAGGATAACGCGCCATGTCATAAAGCTCGAATCATCTCGGACTGGTTTCTTGAACATGACATGAGTTAACTGTACTCAAATGGCCTCCACAGTTACCAGATCTCAATCCAATAGAGCACCTTTGGGATGTGGTGGACCGGGAGATTCGCATCATGGAAGGGCAGCCGACAAATCTGCAGCAACTGCGTGATGCTATCATGTCAATGTGGACCAAACTCTCTGAGGAATGTTTCCAGTACCTTGATGAATCTATGCCATGAAGGATTAAGGCAGTTCTGAAAGCAAAAGGGGGTCCAACCCGGTAATAGCAAGGTGTACCTAATAAAGTGGCCAGTGAGTATATATGAAGTCAATGTTATTGGTCCACTTCATTCAAACATGAAACCTACCGCTAAAAATTTGGTGTCATCTTTGACCAGTGTCTTTTCATCACCATGTTACTAAGGTTGTCTCAATCCTGTTTCCTTCAGCTACAAAATATTGCAAAAATCACTTTTAAAGACATCGAAAAATTAATTCACACTTTCTCCCTTCTAGATTAATGTAACTTTCTCTACTCTGGCCTCAACTATGCTACTTGACATCATCTACAGTTGGTTCAAAATGCAGTTGCTAAACTAACTAGAACTAGTTGTAGGTCCCATATTACCCCTATTCTTGCATCTCTTCATGGCCTCCTGTAAAGTTCAGAATAATCTTGAGTTTATTGATTACATTTAAAGCACTGCATGATCTTGCCCCCAGTTATATTTGCGATCTTCTCATTTCACTTTCAGACCACTGTGATCCTCAAACCTGTTATATTTCCCTCAAAGCACAGACACAAGTGGCTTTCTCGCTACTGGTTTATTTGAAAGTTGTCTTCGCCTCCAAATCCACCATGAAAACATGACAGTATTAATGACCCATGAAGACCATAATAGCTTCATGTGGAAAAAATGGTATACGCTCCATGTTGCGTAACATATATTGAAGTAACATACAAAGAAAATGCCTATGACTCAGAAAATGGGTTATAAAGCAAACTGGCTAAATAATCTAAAATAGGTTTGGCTAAGGAGGCATTGGAAAGAATATTATTCAGACAACAGTATTATAAAAGAAACGGCCGGCATTTATTAAACATATTAATAACAACACAAGTGCACTTTGAATGGTCAATAAGAAAAATAATAAAGAATAAGGGTCAAACCCCTTTTGGTCTGTCTGTAATGTCTTTTCAGTGTGTAGACTTGGAGCTCTGGTCAAAAAGAGAAAATATGAAAAGATAAAAGTCTGAAACTACCTGGGTAGTGTGTGTAGTGTTCATTCACAAAAATGGAGATCTCCAAAACGGTCTTGTCTGTCTCTCCTGGTCGTCCTCAATGGAGAAGCAAGACGCCACTCTTCCACGTGCTGTCTACGCCTCGTGGGTCACAGGGCTTGCTGCTCCCTTCTCTTGGGGAAGGAATCGGTACACAAAAAAAACCAACCTGCATACCGCAGGGTAGAAAATAATAAGTCTCTACTCTCTAAAGCACCAGATCTAGAATATTTGAATCAATCTTTCACATTCCCAAATAATGGAATTGAGAAACAAAACGAAGCTAGTGAAGGTCCTTGCAGATAACAAGTACAAATCACAGCGGAATCTTATAACATTTCATATTAAGATATAGGCCATCTGAAAATCCTCCGATTGGTTTTTGTAATGAAATGTTCTAGGTTCTCTTTAGTTCTAGGCCTAACAGGCCTACACATAAGACAACTACGATGCTACTACAGTGCATGGATAGAAAAAAGACAAACATGGCTAAACTAGCACATGGTTAGCTACTGTAGAAACTCACTGAAGAATCCGGGCAAATAAAGAAAACAGGTTTCCAAGCAAGCAATCCTCTGCAATCCAAACGGGATTAATTAATTTAAACTGGTAAACTTAAATGAGTAAGGGTAACAAAGGCATACATTTTGTATCTCTGTTCCAGCTTCTACGAGTTGGACTTTGGTTCATTCGTCTGCAGCTCAAGAAAGGTCTGCAGTCAATCTTTTACTCTCGTTCTGATCTGACGAGGCCTGGTAATTTTCCATTTGGACAGGCTGCTAGCGCCCTCTACAGGGAACTGTATGGACATGCATTAACTCTTTCTAGGGCAGCTAAAATCAGGGGAGTTACACCTCGTTGGCTGCATGCTACGACAGGGAAGTCGTCAAATCTTGTTTGTAAATATTAACTTCTCAAAGTTCTCTATATACGACAAACTTTCATTACACATGAAGTGTTGTTAGTTGCTTGCTTGCGGAGATCTTCCCTCGATCTAACTTATGTGAAAGAAACCCAACAGGATTTGCCCCTCAACATTAAAATCGGCTGTCAAAATAAGTCTCAATACATCATAGTTGCATGTAATACAATAATTGCTTGCCGGTACTGCTTAAGTCTTCCTGATGTATACGTATGTGTACGTACCCTTAAGATGAGACTTCAAAATGATAGTACTATTACTTGTAATAAATGAAATGATGTATACATAACAAATGCAGTTAAAATGAACTCTCAATCATACCATTGGTCTTGGAAAAGGTAGACGAATATTACAAATTATGTAAACATGATGGCATCAGTCTTTTATCTATTGCTTATTCCAACTGCAAAACAAAATATGACTTCGCCTTTGCAGTTTCAGCCCCAAGCCTCTGGAATAATCTCCCCCAATCTATTAAATTTGTTAAATCTTCGATTGTTTTAAGCGGCTTCTAAAAACCCATCTTTTAATGGATTCCCACGTTTGACTTCTGTTTTTGTTTTTTTAGCTTGGTCTGTTACTACCGGTTATATATATATATATATATATATATATATATTAAAAAAGATTTCATTCACTTTATGTATTTGTTCGCATTTTGTGTAATGTAAAGCACTTTGTAACGGTGTTTAACAGTGATATAAATAAAATTTTGCTTGCTTCAAACTAATGGGACTGTGTCCAGATAGATGGGGTTTCCTCAGTTTTAGGTAGTAATTGTCGTCTTTATGCGTTCCACAGATACTGTTCTCTGGCCATGACAATTGCACTCCTTGTCGGCCGGTTTAATGATCTGTCTGTTATCGAGGAGTTCTGATAAGGCTCTGTCTTTTGTACTATTAGGTTTTACTACATGCTGTATGCGGAAGAATTTGTCAAAATAATTCAAATTGGCCACAATGAGGGTCGCGATTTCCGCCAGCAGCGTGCCGTTAGGAGTCTATTCCGACTTGGGAGTGAATGGCAAGGGGCTCCGCATCTGTGCTGTCCTTGTAATACACTGCTAGTTTCAGTCTTCTGTGGCATTGTTGAATGTCCCTTCTGATCTGTTCCATTATGCTTTTTGTTACTTAGTTGGAACGAATTTTATTCCTCTGTTCAGTAGGGTTAATTGTGGGGAAGTTAGGAGAAAGTTTTTCACTAGTACTACATTTTCATTCCCGTCCTGTATCGGCAGGCTTGTGGGGACTTTTAATTTAAATACTCCAACCAGTTTTGTCAGTATTTATATTGCCGTCTGTGGAGTCCAGTGCACCTTGTTCTATAAGTCTCGAAGAGAGTCCTATTTAGTGGTGGCATGGTTGGAGTTGCCTTTGATATATTCATTCAGTTTTTGTAGGTTTGTTTGTTCCCCCAGCAGGAGGCTTGTGGAGTACTTAATCATGGGTATCTGCACATTGGCCCGTGGGAATTTGCTTTTTGCTGCTCTGATGCCCCCTGAAGCTGCTTGATGGTGGTCTTTTTCAGTTTTTGTGATCTATTACTTCGCCTAAAGGACACAATCACCTCTTCCATTGTGTTGGAGTGGGTGGCTTTGTTGGTTGTGCTCTGTGCATGTCTGAATGTGGCTCCCGGATAACTGTCAATTTGTAGGTTAGCCAAGTCGAAAGGTGGGAATTTGGCAGCATTTGTGTCTCCCATTATCAGTATAGTTTTGCTTGTGCTTATGTTAAACCTCTAGTCTTGGCATTTGTTTTGTTTGTTTGCCAGATAGTCATGGGTATAGTGGTCAGGTTTATTTTTTGTCCGGCGTCCACTTCCAGACAGTTCTGTTTAGTTGTTGTGTGATTTGGCGTGAGGGTCAGACCAGTCGGGCTTGGTGAGTTGTTGGGACGGTCCCGCCTCGTCCTGTAGGAGTGTTTATTTGGTCTGGATTCCCATATGGATCAGTCTGTTGGGTGGGTATTCCAGTGTGGTTCCTTCCCTGCCTCTGTTCTTTTGGGGATGGTGCCTGCGGTGGTGTTGTGGGGAGTATAGTCCTGCTTTTCAGCTGACCAGTCTCCCCTGATCTCCGCAGCCTTGCTGGTCCTCAGTTGCAGCTGTGGGGCCGTAGACGGCTGTGGGCGATCACTCATTGTTTGCGTGGGGGAGGTTGTTTGCTGTTTTCTGCCCCCGTGATGCGATTCGGTGGCACATGGACTTGGGTGACCACAAGCTTCGTTGTACCAGATGGCCCCACCATTGGTGATTGACTTGGGCGTTTGGTGGCTTCGACTGGCTGTCCTCAGCCTCGAAGTCTGTCAATGTGGAGATGAATATTGTCTGTCGTCAATCGTCTCCTCCTGCAAGTGGCAGCCCAGGCCTTTCCTTGCCGAGGATGAGGCTACCTGGAACGGGCCATCCTAGTCCCGTGTGGATAGGTTGGTGAATTTATCCTTTTCTCCTTTTATCAAGTTCTTGTAGCGTTGCTGTACTATTCTCATGGTTGTGGCAGCCCAGTTTTTTTGCAATGTCCTCAATCTTTCTCCGTGTCTTCGTTCAGGACTGCTGGTTTAATGGTTGTAGTCAAATTGTTGGCCAGACTAACTGGTTGGTTGGGGGCTGCTGTGAGGCCGATGCAGTTTTCCAGTGATGGTTTGCTGTGAGCAGTTTATGAAAATTCGCCGTCTTTAAGCCGAAGTCTGTCATCAGACCGTTGTCTTTAATTTCATTTAGCTCTATTTGTTGTTGTAGAGGGCCTTAAAGGAGCAGCCGCCCCTGGTGAATCTACCCTCAAATGTGTATCACCACAGTGGCATAGAAAGGGACTTTGTCTGTAAGCAGCTACTCCGTGAAAAGAATCTCACCCTGGAATTGGCGATAAGCACCTGTGTGCTTCATGAACAATCAGAAAAGAGCTCCAAGGAGTTAAAGAAAGAAGCGGATATGTACACTATTCAGAAAACTCGCTGTGGCAACTGCAATGGACAACACACGCTCCTGACCGTAGTAAATGTTATGCATTCAATAAACAATGCAATAATTGTGGCAAACTCAATCATTCTGTTAAATGCTGCAGATCCACACCAGCATTGCCCATAGTTAGCGCCAAAGCCCCCCAGTCATTACTAAAAAAGACAGCCAGATAGCGAGAAGGAACTGACCACACAACCAGACAGTGCTTTGGATGATACGTTTTTTTGCGACCCAGTTGATTCAGCCACTCTGGAGAAATCTTCACAACGCTGAAAGTGGAAAGGGCAACTGAAGGTAAAATTGGTTTACACTTTCATTTTTGTATTGTCTTTTAACATTTCTCTGTTCAGCACACGTATTCTTATCTCGTTTGTAGCCGGGCTCTGCTTAGGTTTGGCGGTGGAGAATGCGTGGTTGCCAGATAAAGCTGATGGTTTCCAGCCCAAAAGCTGTCCAAAAACCGCCAGGATGCACATAAAACTGCCCAAAATGTAAAATCAATATATAGTTCAGTAATGTTATTTAATTGCCATACTATCCAGCATAAAAACAATGTACACTGACAGCCGAAGCACACACAAAATAGCCTAACTCTTATAATGAGAAATTACAGCACCGCAAACCACAGCATATCGATTTTAGGTGCTACTGCCACCCTCTGGACAACATATAAATACTGTATGAGTCATCAAATGGGTTCGCCATGGTGCTGCGCATCTCTCTACTCCTCGGGAAGCGGCAAGTCAGACAGAGCTGAACCAAACAATTATCGTTTTCATGTCAATGCAGTAACAATATGTTGCGATCAAATCTATGTCCCTCTTTGCAAAAGCACAGAGGCACAGAGCGCGGTCAGTGTGCTCAAGCGCACGCAGGCATTGCACTTTTACAGGGTAGATTTAAATAGAGTTTATCTGTGAACATACACAGTAATCAATATTAGCTTTTATTCCAGACGTGTGTGTGTGTGTGTGTGTGTGAGAGAGAGAGAGTGAGTGATATCTTGCCTTTAGATGCAGAACAGGCTGTCGGTTGCAACTTGAACACACTGGTGAAAAACACATGTGAACTTTGTAGAACTATGTACAGTTTGACACAGCTGTGTAGTACATGGATGAGTCGAACCTCCCCCACAGCTGTGGGGGAGGTTGGAACATGGCTGAGGTACATCTGTGTTAGACCTGTGCGCACATCCATCAGAGCAGAAAGGAGCAGTAATCCCATGCAATTTCTGGTATCGTCCTTGTAGTGTTACTTGGGAAATGTTCTTTCCACATGCGCAGTTGAGATGGGCAGGGTCAGAAATCTTATTGCACCTAGTGCGAAATCCTGGAAGCACTGGTTTCCTCCGACATCTTTAAAGGCTTCCACCTCCAGCCAAAAGGCATCGATGGGCTGATCATGGGAGAAATTTGTTGATGCCATATTTCTCCACTGGGTCTCAAGTGTGTCAAGTGAGCATGGAAAAAAAGCCGGGCACAGTAGCTCCAGTTTCCGCAGCATTTCCAAAGACACACCTGATGCTGCACCAGGACTTCTTTCAGAAACTCCATGCAGCATGTTGTAATGAGCTGCGTCTTCTCAAGGGGCGGAGTACTGGTCTCTAATTTCTGACTAAAAGAGGTCACCAGAGCTGCCTCAAGAGGTGAAATGAATGTTTGGGTGTTGTAGGACCAGTTACATGATCTGTTGATCGGTGTTCATGCGACGTATGATCTGCTTGATTATTCGTCTGTGTTGACATGAACAGCCTGTTAAGGTCCCTGAAAACGCCTAAGCTGTCTCCTGTTTCCAGCTGAAAGTACTTGATCACAACTTTGATCTCCTGAAGAATTGGATGTAGAAAATGCATGAAAAGACTTTGTCGAGTTACTATACATCTCACTCAGGAGTTGCACAGCATAGCAGTGCTCATTTGTTGCTTGAGTGAAGTGTAACTTGAGCTTATTTTCTTGCTCAAGTATTCTATCAATGCAGTCAGCTGTCACTAACCAACGGGTAGCACTTGGTGAAAACATTTTCAGCGGACATTCCCCATTGTTAATGGTCTTGTAGATAGCTCGATTGGCGCTTGGCTGAATGAGCGAACCAGTTGTAGGACTCGTATGTAATCCAGATTGTTGGGGAGATGCTGCATCGCCTTGTGAGCAACGATGTTAAGGGAATGGCACACACAGCTAATTAGCTGTAAACTGGGTTGTTGTTTTATGAGTAGTGTAAACTGAATGTTTATCAACCATGACCCTGGCTCCGTCAGGAGCAATTCCCACCATGTTGTTAATTTTTAGACCGCTATCTTCCAAAAACCTAATGATAGCTTCCACAATCCCTTTGGCATCTGAACGTGAAAGTTCAGCCAGGCCGAGGTAATTGCTGACAAAGTTGTTGTTTCTTGGAGCGACATTTCACGTAAATGCAAAGCAGTTTGTTTACAGAAATGTTGGTGGTTTTATTCAGTTAAAGTGAGTAAGGGGACTCACCGATGTCCTCTCTAAGCTCTTGTCTGAAATGCGGTGCCAGTACTGATTTGATTACAGCCGTACACTTGGTTCTGTGCGTTCTAAATTCTCCGGTCTCATCTTGCAGTATATCTGAAGTCGTTCACAGCGTTAATAGAAGTGTGGCGAGCGATAGACGTTGCTATGCTGAGCTCGTGGCGTTTCTGGTCGTCTTTGATGTTCTGGTTGCTCGTCATGGGCACAGTAAAGGGTTTCACACTAGACAGGCAACGAACCTTGTGTTTGCTGGTTGCACCGTGATCTTAAGTCTTTTAAATGAGCCCTAATGCCGCTTTTGCAAAATTTGCAATGTGCCTTTGTCTCGTCGGTAGTACCATAACTCATTTCTCCTCTCACCAGAATGTTGTGCTTAGATGTTATTTAGCCTAGTTAACATATATATTTTAATATACTGTAATTTGTAATACAAAAAACCTGCCCAACTCATGGAAAACCAGCCGAAACGACACCCACCTGCCCAAGGCCATTTTAACCTGCACAATCCAACCGAAAATCGTCCAATTACCTGGCGACACTTAAGGTAACAGCGGACTTGTGACCACGTGATCTGCATGAGCTTATTCCCCCCCCCCCCCCCCGGGGTGTTCTTGAGTGGCCGCAGGCGGTTAGCACCGGTCCTACAGTAAACCAGGAAGTGAAGAAAAACTCGGGAAGTGAAGCTAAGTTTACTAGTTAAATTGGCAGTTAATTCCTCTTGGATTACATGTTTGCATGGATCAAATGAGTGAATACTTTGGTGTTAAGAGTGTCATTGAGTGCAGGTAATGTGAATTTAGTACTGTTATTTGGGTGACGTTTCATGCTTCCAACATAGTATTATTAACATACAACATGTAACCTGATTCTCTATGGCGCTTGCATGTGTTTGTTTCCTGTAGACCACCCACTCTGATACCTGCCAATAAACGGGTAAAGGGAAGTTCTGTCTCCTCTGTTTGATCAACACACATTGGTGACGGCTGTCGCACCTGGACCACCTACTCTCACCTACACTTTCTTTATGCTAGCTCTATCCCGTCTGCTCCTGGGTCCTGCGTTGGTCCGTCGACGAAGAAAACGTGTTCCGTCGTTGGCGTAAGTGGCTCCGTTGGCGGGAGCGGTGTCGGTAGCTTTGTGGTTGGTCTTGCTTTCCAACGCGTCCGTCTCTGGTCCCCGAAGCACAAGTCCGTCGGAGTCTCGGTCTGGTGAGCCATAGCCGTTGCGCTGGTGTGGGCGCCCGTGCCGGTAGTTGACTGTCGTCCACTCGGTGGCTTCCGTGTAGGTTTGCCGGTGGTGGAAAAGACGTGGTCTGTCATCCGTGTAGGTGGCTCCTTCATTTCGGTTAGTCGCATCTCGTCTGTAAGGGGGTCCCGTGTTGGTTTGTCGTTGAGGAAAACGTGTTCCGTCACTGATTTAAGTAGCTCTATTGGTGAAGGCGGTGTTGGTAGTTGCGTGGTTGGTACTCCCTTCCAACGCGGCCGTCGACGTCTTGGTCTGGCGAGCCGTGCCGTTGATGTTCATCCACTTGGTGTTTCTTTTCTAATGTCCTAGGTCGCCATAATGCTGTGGATTGACTCGTCCGGATAAAAGGTAAAAAATAAAAAAATAAAAAAATTCGGGGTTTTTAGGTATGTTGTCCAGAAACCAAAGCGTTGTCAATTGGCTTGGTTTCTGTTTAGACAGGCCATTGAGATGTTGCTCTGTCTAAAAAAACAAAACTTTTTTTTAACTTTCTAAATAAGAGAGAGGGGGGGTATTTTGCCCAGAAACCAGAGCGCCGTCTATCGGCTTGGTTCCTGCTCAGACAGGCTGTTGAATGTTGCAACGTTTCGGTTTTTAAGAGACATTCAGGCCGGCCTATATGACGTTTTATGGTAAAAAATAAATAAATTGAAGTAGCTACGTGGAAAAAAATCCGTCGTTGATGTAGTGTTCCTCTCCTATCTTCTGTTTCTCTATTTTTATAGTCCCTCAGAAGCAGGTTGGCATGTTGGGATTGAAAGATTTTTCATTTTGTCCAAGAAATC
This sequence comes from Lampris incognitus, assembly GCF_029633865.1. Classification (NCBI taxonomy): domain Eukaryota; kingdom Metazoa; phylum Chordata; class Actinopteri; order Lampriformes; family Lampridae; genus Lampris; species Lampris incognitus. The sequence goes on from NC_079224.1 coordinate 51,747,638, forward strand.
TTATGTATCTTGGATGTAGCTAGGATATTTGTTAGAAACGGGGTTAAGATAACATTCAATAAATTCTGCTGTTAAGTATCACTGTTGCAGTCAAACAATTGTGTAACCGGGAGGAATTTCATAGGGTGTACTCCAGGATTTTGGATCTTGGTAAAAAATAAAATCTTTTAGGGCGGGGATTGTCACTACCCTTCAAATATATATGTATGTATGTATAGATAGATAGATATAGATAGATGTATATATGCTATTTTTAGTATTAATCAAACCTCCAATATTTTGTGTACTACTGGTATGGTGTATTGAAAAATGGGGCTACTAAGTTTGGTGTAATGTCTGGTATTACTGAATTCTGTCTGCGACACATTATTCCCTATCCAAAATAACCTCCCCACTACCTTTATCTGCGGGTTTAATAACAATGTGTTTGTTGTTTTGAAGTTGCTTAAGAGCTTCAATTTCTTCCTGGGATAAATTAGTGTTGTCTTTTCGATCCCAGTGAAGATTCCTCAGAACGAATATACGCTATGTACAAAAGTATTGGGACACACCACCTAATCATTGAATTCAGGTGTTTCATTCAGATTCATTGCCATAGGTGTATAAAATTAAGCAGCTAGCCTTGCAGCCTGCATTTACAAACATTTGTGAAAGAATGGGTCTGACTAACCATTAAGTGGCAAGGTCTGCATCAGTCCTGTACTAGTCAGATTCAATGTCAATATATTATTGGTGAATTATCTCCCTCGCAAGCTCTGACGAATGAAGGCGTAACCTTACATTCACTGTCGGTGAGTAAGTGGAGAAGAGGAGACGAGAGCTGTGCCTAATGTTAATAAGATTGGCTTGTCTTTAATTTTCTGAGTGTTGGGAGATGACCGACAACAAAAATGGCAGAAGCCAAAACATCATTCACAACGAATGGGAGGAAGATTTTTATTTTTTATTCCAACGCAAAATCCATATGTCTGATCTGCAATACTAGTGCCGACGAAGAGTAATTTGGAGCGGCATTTTAAAATGGTGCACAAAAGTTATGATACAGATTTCCCAGTGAAAACGACTCTACGAACCAGAAAATAGCAGGAATTGAAGTCTCAATTAGCAGCGCAAGTAATTTTTACGAGACAACTCCAAGGGTAAGGCTGCAATGATATCGTATCGCAATCAGTCATGTTCTGGTTAAGCATACAATCGTTCAAGACGGTGAAATTGGGAAAGACGTTTGTTGTGGCTGCGGATGCACTCTAAGGTGATTTCAAGAATAAAACGGACACTGACTGCCATTAAAGACCTTCAACTATCCCGGAATACTGTTACATGGCGCTGTGAGGAAATGGCCGAGAATCTTAACGAGCAACTGAATGACATGGATGCATGCGAGTGTTTTTCCTTCTAGTTTGACGAGTTAACCGATATGGTAGTTGTGGAGGTTATGCATTTTCACTGGAATGTTCTTTGAAGACATGAGCGCAAAAGATCTACTCCCCATTTTGCCGCTTAAAGGACAGACTAGAGGCGAATATATTTTTCAAGCATTCATGGAATTCGTTAACCAGACTATACTTCCCCCTTTTTAAACTCATCTCCCTTGCAACTGATGGTGCACCTGCTATGGTAGGCTGTACTAATGGGTTCGTGGCATTGTGCAAGCAAAGTGATTCTTTACCGGACTTCTTTGTCATTGCATAATTCACCAACAAGCGCTGTGTGGGAAGATCTTAAATATGAAAGAAATAATGGATGTAGCTATGAAGATTGTGTGCTCGGTTAGGGCGAGGAGGCTATTTTGTGCACACATGGTGGAGATGGTAGCAGAACACAGACTGTTACTGCACACGGGTGTAAGGTGGCTGAGCCGAGGCAAATTTTAGGAGAGATTCAATGAGTTGTTACCTGAAATCAAAGATTTTCTCAGGTTTGCTAAACATGCCCATAATACACAACTGGAGGACAAGTGGCTTTTGGATTTGTCATTCCTCACCGATCTCACTAGCATGCTAAATGAGCTGAATTTAGAACAATAGGGAAAGGATAAACATGATCAGCTCAGTGAAGGCGTTTAATAGCAAGCTCCAACTGCTGTCAAGTAGGCTGTAACGCAGTGACACTTTGCTGACATGCTGGACTTAAACGTCAGGGCAACGACACAGCACAGCTTGATAGTACAGATCCACAATGACAGATGTCAACCTAGTGGCCTGTGTAAGGCTTGCAACCAGCTGCTACAACCCTATTCATGGGTTTCAATCACGTGGTTTTTGTTGCTATGACCGCCATCTTGAGGACCGCGGTCCCCGGGAAGTTTAGAAAGACTGTCCAGAATCGTTCACTTAACCACGGAGGAGATGCAGTGTTATCTGCAAAAAAATGAATTTTGAGAATTGGATCCTTCTATCCAAAGACCAATTAACCCCACTTCAGTCTGCTATCGATCTTCCTAATTTTCCGTTTCACGACGTTTACGTGTACCTCGTCCACAAGACTGTTTTGTTACAAAGCTATGAAGTTAACGCGGTAGTCAGCTAGCTAACGTTCATAGCCTGGAGTGTTCTGTGGGAATCCAGTGGTCCTTTTTGATTACTGCGATCAGTTTATTTAGACAATCATGGTTTTTAGGGATTCTGTAAAATTGTAATCCATTTGTTTGTAACTTCTTGTGGTCACAACCCACAGCACCACAGATCGAAGGCATCCTGGTATCCATTGGTCCTGAAGATGGTGGTGTGATGCACCACTCGAATGATGTGAAACCCATGAATAAGAAACTATCCGCCTCCTTCCACTGCCAGCACTCCCACTAAGGTAGGGTGACATTTATTTTCTAAGTGAGGGATTGGGCAGGTTTAAGGGTTGGGGTTAGGGTCAGGGTTAGGTTTTGGGTAAGGGTTGGGGTTATGGGTTATACATTGTATTTATGTAGCACTGGCCTCCTGATCGGAGGGATGGTGTGATGGAGAAGGCTGCGGTCCTTCCTGCCAGGGACGAAGGTTCAATTCCCAGACAGAGTACAAGAGCAGAGGAAGGAGTGGTCTAATAGAGTTAGGTTAAAAGGGGAGGCTACACGGATCCCTGGACGAGCAGGTCGCCCGGGTTAAGTTATGAGTTTGTAAGTTAAATACTGAGGTAAAATCTAGAAGCTGGAGGAGGAGTAAGTGCTAAAAATAGTGCTATTAGAAGACTCACTAGCTTAGTAAAAAATAACAATAATAAATAGGAATAATAATAAAGAAAAACTCAATAAGCCATGTGATTACGTGCTCTAATAAAAAACCGAAAAATAAGTTATCCCCTCAAACCAGTCTAATAAAATTGCCTAAAATTTCATAAATAAAACACAATAAATAACAATTAATTAAAAGGGTAAATCGGTGAATAAATAAATATGGGGTTGTCATCTCGTGCCAAGATTTAGACAAGATTGAGATCTTTAAGAAAGGGGGATCAGTGCAGCCAGATTGTAGATCCAGGGACAACCACACCAGGAGTGGGTCGGCCATCTTTCAATCATCATTAAGACCTCCTGGTACGGTGGTCCCAAGCCTGTGGATCCAAATTCTCTCTGCTCAACGGTCCAGCGGTCGTTGTTTTCTAGACCGGAAACTGTGAGGTGAGTGGGGGGGGGGTGAAGTTGGAAATGTTTGACCCGGATGGTGTTGAGTCGACCTTGCCTGATATTGTAGAGGTGTTGTGATAAGCTGGTGTGAATGGAGTGCTTGGTTTCTTCTATGTCATGTTTGTGACGGAGTGTGCATGTATTGATGTATACCACGTAGTTGGTGGTGGTGATGGAAAAAGAGCCTAGCGTGGTGAAAGATGTGAATTCTGGATGAATTTTCTGTTTTTGTTGTGGTGGCCATAGTGCAGTTGGGGTGTGGGTCTATGGTCAGCGAATTTGGATCTAGTGAGTAATGGTTGAAGGCTCTTGCTTTTTCTGTAGGCTGAGATGATTTTGTGATTGTGAAAAGCTGGGTGTTGAGACTGTAATATGGCAAAGTTGTTTTGATTGTACGATGAAGTGCTGTAATTTTGTGTGGAAAAAGAGGAAACAAGGTATAAGTTGTGGTGTATTCTAGGGTTAGGGTCTGGGTTAGCTTTGGGTTAGAGGTTTGGCTAGGGTTAAGGGTTGGGTTAGGGCTTAGGTGTCAGGTTAGGGTTAGTTTGGGTTAGGGGGTTACGGTTGGGGTTAGGTTTGGGATTTGGGTTATGGTTTATACTCGGGTGCACTGGTCTGATGGTTAGGGGGTTAGGGGTTGGGGTTCAGGGTGTCAATAAATGACTTCGTTTGCACTGGCCTATGGTGTCTGAACAAGTCCTCCCAATGGGTAAAGATGGTTGCTAGCAGATGCATGGACATGAGCAAACGGGCCGCCATAATTAATCATCATTATTGAGGCGTCCCGAGCTTGTGGATCCACTGTTTTTCAGCTGTCTTCCTCTGCCCCACGGTACAGTGATCCGTTATTTTCAAGGCCAGAGATGATGAGGTGGGTGGAGGGGTGCGTTTGGAAGTGTTTGATTAGGGGGGCCCGAGGTTTGCCTTACCCGATGTTGCGCATGTGTTGTGAGAGTTGGGTGTGTATAGAGTGTAGTGTTTATTACAGAGGGTGCATGTAATGATGTAGATGACGTTTGTGGTGTTGGAGAATGAGCCTAACGTGGGCATAGCTGTCTGGGTTGTGGATGTATTTTCTGTTTCTGTAGTGGTGACTGTACTGTAGTTGTGGTATGGATCTGAGAATTGGGATTTGACAAGTATGTGGTGGAGGCTTTTGTTCTTTTGGGGTTGGGGCTAGGGTTATTTTGGGGCTAGGGGTTAAGGGGGGTTGGGGTTAGGTTTAGGCTTTGGGTTATCATTGATACTCGGGTGCGCTGGCCTAAAAGTCTGAGGGTTAGGGGGTTGGGGTGGGTTAGGGTTGTTAGGGGTTGGGGTAGGGGGTTAGGGTTTGGGTTAGGGGGGGAGGGTTAGGGTTGGGGGGGGTTAGGGGTTAGGGTTGGTGGGGTTAGGGGTTAGGGTTAGGTTTGGGGTTGGGTTAGGGTTGTGGGTTTGAGTTATTTTTATTTAGCGCTGGCCTACTGATCTAAGGGGTGGTGTGGTGGAGAAGGCTGCGGTCCCTCCCGCCAGGGACGAGGGTTCAATCCCCAGACAGAGCACAAGGGCAGGAGGAGAAGCGACTCAATAGAGCAAGTTTAAACAAGGAAGGCTGCCCAGATCCCCGGGCGAGACGGCCTCCCCGAATAAAATTATTAGTAAAATAGATAATAAATAAATAAATAATAAAAAAATAGATAATAGAATTAAATCTAGGTAAAATCTAAAAGCTGGAGGAGGAGAAAGTGCTAATTGTAAAATTGTAAGTGCTAAAATAAAATAAAGTGCTATTAAAAACAAAGTGCCATAGTAAAACAAATACATAAGAGTAAAAAAGTCAAAAAGCCATGCAATAAGTGCTCTAGATAAAATCACAGCAAACAAAATTAAAAAATTGTCCCCTCCAAACAGTCTAATAAGATTGTCTAAGATTCAATAAAATTACAATAAATAAGTTAATAATAATATACATATATAAAAAAATTAAATAAATAAATAGATAATGGGGTTGTCATCTCGCACCAAGATTCAGACGTGATTGAGATCCTAAGAAAGGGGGATCAGCGCAGCCGGATCGTAGGTCCAGGGACAACCCCACCAGGAGTGGGTCGGCCAGATCGGCCATCTTTCAGTCTTTATTAAGACCTCCTGGTACTGTGGTCCCCAGCCTGTGGATCCAAATTCTCTCTGCTCTCTTTCTCTGCCCAATGGTCCACCGGTCATTGCTCTCTAGACCGGAAACTGTAAGGTGCATGGGGGGGTGAAGTTGTTAGGGTTGGGGTTTGGGGTGTCGGTAATTGACTTCATGTGCACTGGCCTACGGTGTCTGAACTAGTCCCCCCAATGGATAAAGATGGTTGTTGGCGGATGCATGGACATGAGCAAACAGGGGCCGGCGTAATTAACCATCATCATTGAGGCCTCCCGGTGCGGTCGTCCGGAGCTTGTGGATCCACTGTTTTTCAGCTCTCTTCCTCTGCCCCACGGTCCAGTGATCGTTGTTTTCAAGGCCAGAGATGATGAGGTGGGAGGAGTGCGTTTGGAAGTGTGTGATTAGGGGGGTACGAAGTTTGCCTTCCCTGATGTTGTGCATGTGTTGTGAGAGTCGTGTATGTATGGAGTGTCGGGTTTCCCCAATGTAGTGTTTATCGCAGAGGGTGCATGTTATGATGTAAACGACGTTTGTGGTGTTGACGGAGAATGAGCCCAAGGTGGGCATAGCTGTATTGGTGTGTGGGTTGTGGATGTATTTTCTGTTTCTGTAGTGGTGTGCATATTGTAATTGGGGTGTGGGTCTGTGATCGGAGAATTGGGATTTGACCAGTATGTTGTGGAGGCTCTTGTTTTTTCTGTAAGCGGATATGATGTTGTTGTTGTGGAAAGCCGGGTGCTGGGACTGTAAACTGGAGAAATTGTTCTTTATGGCATGGTGGAGACCGGTTATTTTGTGTGAAAAGGTGGAGATGAGAGGTATGAAGTGCCGCGGCGGGGTATGGTTGAGGTGTGAGCTAATTGTGGCGGTGTGTTGTGGGCCCGAGCTGCCTCTCGCTACAGGGGGGTTGGGATACAGACCGTCATTGGGGAAGGGGGAAGAGTTAGGTTCAGGATAAGGACCGGGGGTAGGGTCATGGTTAGGGTTATGGTTAGGATAAGGACAGGGGTTAAGGTCATGGTTAGGGTGGGGTTGGGTTAGGGGTTAGGGTTAGGGGGTTTGGGTTTGGGTTAGGGTTAGGGTTGGGGTTAGGGTTAGGGGGTTAGGGTTAGGGTTGGGGTTTGGGGTGTCGGTAATTGACTTCATTTGCACTGGCCTACGGTGTCTGAACTAGTCCCCCCAATGGATAAAGATGGTTGTTGGCGGATGCATGGACATGAGCAAACAGGGGCCGGCGTAATTAAACGTCATCATTGAGGCCTCCCGGTGCGGTCGTCCGGAGCTTGTGGATCCACTGTTTTTCCGCTCTCTTCCTCTGCCCCACGGTCCAGTGATCGTTGTTTTCAAGGCCAGAGATGATGAGGTGGGAGGAGGGGTGCGTTTGGAAGTGTGTGATTAGGGGGGTACGAAGTTTGCCTACCATGATGTTGTGTATGTGTTGTGAGAGTCGTGTATGTATCGAGTGTCGGGTTTCCCCAATGTAGTGTTTGTCGCAGAGGGTGCATGTGATGATGTAAACGACGTTTGTGGTGTTGACGGAGAATGAGCCCAAGGTGGGCATAGCTGTGTTGGTGTGTGGGTTGTGGATGTATTTTCTGTTTCTGTAGTGGTGTGCATATTGTAATTGGGGTGTGGGTCTGTGATCGGAGAATTGTGATTTGACCAGTATGTTGTGGAGGCTCTTGTTTTTTCTGTAAGCGGATATGATTTTATTGTTGTGGAAAGCCGGGTGCTGGGACTGTAGACTGGAGAAACTGTTCTTTATGGCCTGGTGGAGACCGGTTATTTTGTGTGAAAAGGTGGAGATGAGAGGTATGAAGTGCCGCGGCGGGGTAGGGTTGAGGTGTGAACTAATTGTGGCGGTGTGTTGTGGGCCCGAGCTGCCTCTCGCTACAGGGGGGTTGGGATGCAGGCCTTCATTGGGGAAGGGGGAAGAGTTAGGTTCAGGATAAGGACCGGGGGTAGGGTCATGGTTAAGTTTAGGGTTAGGATTAGGGTTGGGGTTATGGTTAGGGTTGGGGTTATGGTTAGGGTTATGGTTAGGGTTGGGGTTATGGTTAGGGTTATGGTTAGGATAAGGATGGGGTTGGGGGTGGTTAAGATCAGGATGAGGGTGGGAGGGGGTGTCAGGGCTGGGGTTTAGAGGATCCCGGCCTTGGTTCAGGTAGGGGGAAGAGGGTGGAGGCAGCTCGGATCTGGGAACCTGGGTTGGCGGGGGCTGGGGCCGATGGGGGGGTGATGAGCGAATGGGAACGGGAGGAGCCAAGGTGTTGCTTTTAATGGTGCGGAGGAAGCGTTTGGAGTAGCCTCGTTTACGGAGGCTTTTGAACAGAATGTGGGTGGCTGAGTGGAAATCTGAGATGTCTGAGCAAATGCGATGGAAACGGATGAGTTGTGATTTGACTATGCCTTTGAACGTGTGTCTTGGATGGTAACTATATTTGTGTAATAGTGAGTGTGTGTCCGTTGGTTTGAAATAAACTTTGGTCTGGAGTGTTTTCTGTGTGGAGTCGAGTGGCCTGAAATAGACTGTGGTGTCCAGGAAGTTGATTTGTTCCGATTCTATGGTGTGTTTGATTTTGATGGAGGGGTGATGATTATTGAGAATGTGGATAAAGTCTGAGAATTGTGCCAGGTCGTGTGGCCAGATTCCGAAAATGTCGTCTAAAAACCGAAGGTAGAGGGTGGGTTTTAGGGGGCATTTGTCCAAGGCCTCTCGCTCCCATTCACTCATGTAGAGGTTGGCATAGGATGGTGCGAATCTCTGGCCCATGGCCGTCCCGGTCACCTGGAGATAATATTGATTATTGAATAGGAAGTCGTTGTTTTTCAGGCACAACTCTAGGAGTTGAAGGATTTCCGCATCCGGTCGTGTGTCGTCCGGGTTGCGAGAAAAAACGGATGAGATGACTTGTAAACCCAGTTGTGTGTTAATATTGGTATACAGGCTATCAACGTCAATTGTGAATAAATACGCGTTGGCGGGGACGGCCATGGAGCGGATGATTTCCAGGAAGTGGTATGTGTCTTTAATGTAGCTGGGGTGTCGGGTGGAGAGAGGGCCCAAGAAGTGGTCGATGTATTGGCTAATGTGGTAGGTGGCGCTATTGCAGTCCGAGACTATAGGGCGGCCGGGAGGAACCTCAAAGGGAACGGTCCAAGTTTGTGGCTCTTTGTGGATTTTTGGTAGGAGATAAAAGTAGCGGGGTCGTGGGTTCTGTGGTCCGAATAGATAGTGTTTTTGTTTGGCCGAAATGTATTTTTTGTTATGTAGCGATTGAATAATGGTCCGGATTTGAATTTGGGTCTGGGGTTGTATTGTATCGTCCAGGGGTCTATAGTAGGTGGTGTTGTTTAGCTGTCTGTTCGCCTCCAGTGAGTATTGTTGTCTGTCCATGATTACAATTTTGCTGCCTTTGTCTGCCGGTTTGATAATGATGTTGGGGTGATGGATTAGTTGTTTGAGCGCTGCGCGTTCGGCCCCCGGTAGGTTGTCTGGGACATCCGCCGGGGGACGATAGCGGCGTAGAGTCAGTCTATCTTGGAGGATGAGGTGTTGTGTTTCCGGGTCTAGGGTGGTGTTGTCCGGTTCCCAGGTGGACGGGTGGCTGAATTGTTTGTGTTGTCGTTGTTGTTGGGAGTCGGGATGGAAATAATTTTTGAGTTTTAATCGTCTGTGGTAATTGTGTAGGTCCCTTTGAAGTTGCTCCCAGTCAAAGTTGGTGGGGCGTGGGATGAAGGTGAGCCCCCTCTCCAGGAGATGGCGTTGTGGTGTGGTGGGAGTGAACAATGTTGCCAGATTACAGATTTGTGAATCTGAATTCCAGACCAGGTCCCGATTGCGGTGTGTGTCCGGTCGTGGTTCTGGGGTGTGCTCGTCCCGTGCCCGGTTAGGCTTCAGGCCGACGTTAAATTTAATTGTTTGCACCAATGTTGGAAGATATTGCGGGCTGTGGACGCTGTCCAGTGGAGGTTATCTTTTTCCGTGGTGAAGGTGTCATGTGGGATTTCTGCCAGGAAGGGGAGGTGTGTGGCTATGGTGTTGTTAATGATTTTCAAATTGTCCTGGTGGGTTGGCGGGAGCCGTGAGGAGTAATTTATAATGGGGAAGTAAATGTCTGCATTTGGGAAGGTGATTTTGGCCTGTCTATAAAGTGCTCTGAGCTGTTTTATGGAGGTTTGTTTTGCGTCCCGGTCCCTGTTGTTGAGGCCAATTGAGAATACCGCGATTTTGGTGTCCGGGTAAATCGGTGCCTTTTCGCATACTTTCAGAAAAGTATACAGCGTGGCTCCCGGATAACTGTCGAGTTGTATTTCGGGGTTGTGGTGAGGGGGGATCCTATTGATGTTTGAATCACCAAGGATAATGATGGGTCTACGGGGGTTTAAAATGCCAGGCTGTTATTTTAAGGTGCGCTCTCGCTATGTGGCAGGTGGGTCTGAATGGAGATTGGCGGAGGGGGGGTGTGCCCAGCACCCGGGCAAACGGTGTGGTAGGGGATGGCGGGTGTGTGGGGAGCCGATTGTCTATTTCTGGTGTCGCGGCCCGCGGACCGGGGTGGCCAGGCAGCAAGGCCCCACCATCTTGTTGGGTGGAGGGTTCAGAATGGGCTCTTGTTGCGGCCATATCGACCTTCTGCGTCCCGCTCATCATGGTTGTTTCACCCTTTTCACCCTGCGTTTTTTTGAGATGGCTGGGAGAGGTTTGCTGCCCAACCGAGCCGGTCCGCCCGCCGGGGAGATCTCAGCACGCGTCGGCCCGGCGTCCCGGCCGCCGCCCCGGGCCCGGCCGCCGTCGAAACCACGTTAGGGTTAGGGTTAGGGTTAGGGTTGGGGTTTGGGGTGTCGGTAATTGACTTTATTTGCACTGGCCTACGGTGTCTGAACTAGTCCCCCCAATGGATAAAGATGGTTGTTGGCGGATGCATGGACATGAGCAAACAGGGGCCGGCGTAATTAAACGTCATCATTGAGGCCTCCCGGTGCGGTCGTCCGGAGCTTGTGGATCCACTGTTTTTCCGCTCTCTTCCTCTGCCCCACGGTCCAGTGATGGTTGTTTTCAAGGCCAGAGATGATGAGGTGGGAGGAGGGGTGCGTTTGGAAGTGTGTGATTAGGGGGGTACGAAGTTTGCCTACCATGATGTTGTGTATGTGTTGTGAGAGTCGTGTATGTATCGAGTGTCGGGTTTCCCCAATGTAGTGTTTGTCGCAGAGGGTGCATGTGATGATGTAAACGACGTTTGTGGTGTTGACGGAGAATGAGCCCAAGGTGGGCATAGCTGTGTTGGTGTGTGGGTTGTGGATGTATTTTCTGTTTCTGTAGTGGTGTGCATATTGTAATTGGGGTGTGGGTCTGTGATCGGAGAATTGTGATTTGACCAGTATGTTGTGGAGGCTCTTGTTTTTTCTGTAAGCGGATATGATTTTATTGTTGTGGAAAGCCGGGTGCTGGGACTGTAGACTGGAGAAACTGTTCTTTATGGCATGGTGGAGACCGGTTATTTTGTGTGAAAAGGTGGAGATGAGAGGTATGAAGTGCCGCGGCGGGGTAGGGTTGAGGTGTGAACTAATTGTGGCGGTGTGTTGTGGGCCCGAGCTGCCTCTCGCTACAGGGGGGTTGGGATGCAGGCCTTCATTGGGGAAGGGGGAAGAGTTAGGTTCAGGATAAGGACCGGGGGTAGGGTCATGGTTAAGGTTAGGGTTGGGGTTATGGTTAGGGTTGGGGTTATGGTTAGGGTTATGGTTAGGATAAGGATGGGGTTGGGGGTGGTTAAGATCAGGATAAGGGTGGGAGGGGGTGTCAGGGCTGGGGTTTAGAGGATCCCGGCCTTGGTTCAGGTAGGGGGAAGAGGGTGGAGGCAGCTCGGATCTGGGAACCTGGGTTGGCGGGGGCTGGGGCCGATGGGGGGGTGATGAGCGAATGGGAACGGGAGGAGCCAAGGTGTTGCTTTTAATGGTGCGGAGGAAGCGTTTGGAGTAGCCTCGTTTACGGAGGCTTTTGAACAGAATGTGGGTGGCTGAGTGGAAATCTGAGATGTCTGAGCAAATGCGATGGAAACGGATGAGTTGTGATTTGACTATGCCTTTGAACGTGTGTCTTGGATGGTAACTATATTTGTGTAATAGTGAGTGTGTGTCCGTTGGTTTGAAATAAACTTTGGTCTGGAGTGTTTTCTGTGTGGAGTTGAGTGGCCTGAAATAGACTGTGGTGTCCAGGAAGTTGATTTAGGGTTAGGGTTAGGGTTTAGGGTTAGGGTTAGGGTTAGGGGGGGGTTAGGGTTAGGGTTAGGGGTTAGGGTTAGGGTTAGGGGGGGGTTAGGGTTAGGGTTAGGGGTTAGGGTTAGGGTTAGGGGTTAGGGTTAGGGGTGGGTTAGGGTTGGGGTTTGGGGTGTCGGTAATTGACTTTATTTGCACTGGCCTACGGTGTCTGAACTAGTCCCCCCAATGGATAAAGATGGTTGTTGGCGGATGCATGGACATGAGCAAACAGGGGCCGGCGTAATTAAACGTCATCATTGAGGCCTCCCGGTGCGGTCGTCCGGAGCTTGTGGATCCACTGTTTTTCCGCTCTCTTCCTCTGCCCCACGGTCCAGTGATCGTTGTTTTCAAGGCCAGAGATGATGAGGTGGGAGGAGGGGTGCGTTTGGAAGTGTGTGATTAGGGGGGTACGAAGTTTGCCTACCATGATGTTGTGTATGTGTTGTGAGAGTCGTGTATGTATCGAGTGTCGGGTTTCCCCAATGTAGTGTTTGTCGCAGAGGGTGCATGTGATGATGTAAACGACGTTTGTGGTGTTGACGGAGAATGAGCCCAAGGTGGGCATAGCTGTGTTGGTGTGTGGGTTGTGGATGTATTTTCTGTTTCTGTAGTGGTGTGCATATTGTAATTGGGGTGTGGGTCTGTGATCGGAGAATTGTGATTTGACCAGTATGTTGTGGAGGCTCTTGTTTTTTCTGTAAGCGGATATGATTTTATTGTTGTGGAAAGCCGGGTGCTGGGACTGTAGACTGGAGAAACTGTTCTTTATGGCATGGTGGAGACCGGTTATTTTGTGTGAAAAGGTGGAGATGAGAGGTATGAAGTGCCGCGGCGGGGTAGGGTTGAGGTGTGAACTAATTGTGGCGGTGTGTTGTGGGCCCGAGCTGCCTCTCGCTACAGGGGGGTTGGGATGCAGGCCTTCATTGGGGAAGGGGGAAGAGTTAGGTTCAGGATAAGGACCGGGGGTAGGGTCATGGTTAAGTTTAGGGTTAGGATTAGGGTTGGGGTTATGGTTAGGGTTGGGGTTATGGTTAGGGTTATGGTTAGGGTTGGGGTTATGGTTAGGGTTATGGTTAGGATAAGGATGGGGTTGGGGGTGGTTAAGATCAGGATGAGGGTGGGAGGGGGTGTCAGGGCTGGGGTTTAGAGGATCCCGGCCTTGGTTCAGGTAGGGGGAAGAGGGTGGAGGCAGCTCGGATCTGGGAACCTGGGTTGGCGGGGGCTGGGGCCGATGGGGGGGTGATGAGCGAATGGGAACGGGAGGAGCCAAGGTGTTGCTTTTAATGGTGCGGAGGAAGCGTTTGGAGTAGCCTCGTTTACGGAGGCTTTTGAACAGAATGTGGGTGGCTGAGTGGAAATCTGAGATGTCTGAGCAAATGCGATGGAAACGGATGAGTTGTGATTTGACTATGCCTTTGAACGTGTGTCTTGGATGGTAACTATATTTGTGTAATAGTGAGTGTGTGTCCGTTGGTTTGAAATAAACTTTGGTCTGGAGTGTTTTCTGTGTGGAGTCGAGTGGCCTGAAATAGACTGTGGTGTCCAGGAAGTTGATTTGTTCCGATTCTATGGTGTGTTTGATTTTGATGGAGGGGTGATGATTATTGAGAATGTGGATAAAGTCTGAGAATTGTGCCAGGTCGTGTGGCCAGATTCCGAAAATGTCGTCTAAAAACCGAAGGTAGAGGGTGGGTTTTAGGGGGCATTTGTCCAAGGCCTCTCGCTCCCATTCACTCATGTAGAGGTTGGCATAGGATGGTGCGAATCTCTGGCCCATGGCCGTCCCGGTCACCTGGAGATAATATTGATTATTGAATAGGAAGTCGTTGTTTTTCAGGCACAACTCTAGGAGTTGAAGGATTTCCGCATCCGGTCGTGTGTCGTCCGGGTTGCGAGAAAAAACGGATGAGATGACTTGTAAACCCAGTTGTGTGTTAATATTGGTATACAGGCTATCAACGTCAATTGTGAATAAATACGCGTTGGCGGGGACGGCCATGGAGCGGATGATTTCCAGGAAGTGGTATGTGTCTTTAATGTAGCTGGGGTGTCGGGTGGAGAGAGGGCCCAAGAAGTGGTCGATGTATTGGCTAATGTGGTAGGTGGCGCTATTGCAGTCCGAGACTATAGGGCGGCCGGGAGGAACCTCAAAGGGAACGGTCCAAGTTTGTGGCTCTTTGTGGATTTTTGGTAGGAGATAAAAGTAGCGGGGTCGTGGGTTCTGTGGTCCGAATAGATAGTGTTTTTGTTTGGCCGAAATGTATTTTTTGTTATGTAGCGATTGAATAATGGTCCGGATTTGAATTTGGGTCTGGGGTTGTATTGTATCGTCCAGGGGTCTATAGTAGGTGGTGTTGTTTAGCTGTCTGTTCGCCTCCAGTGAGTATTGTTGTCTGTCCATGATTACAATTTTGCTGCCTTTGTCTGCCGGTTTGATAATGATGTTGGGGTGATGGATTAGTTGTTTGAGCGCTGCGCGTTCGGCCCCCGGTAGGTTGTCTGGGACATCCGCCGGGGGACGATAGCGGCGTAGAGTCAGTCTATCTTGGAGGATGAGGTGTTGTGTTTCCGGGTCTAGGGTGGTGTTGTCCGGTTCCCAGGTGGACGGGTGGCTGAATTGTTTGTGTTGTCGTTGTTGTTGGGAGTCGGGATGGAAATAATTTTTGAGTTTTAATCGTCTGTGGTAATTGTGTAGGTCCCTTTGAAGTTGCTCCCAGTCAAAGTTGGTGGGGCGTGGGATGAAGGTGAGCCCCCTCTCCAGGAGATGGCGTTGTGGTGTGGTGGGAGTGAACAATGTTGCCAGATTACAGATTTGTGAATCTGAATTCCAGACCAGGTCCCGATTGCGGTGTGTGTCCGGTCGTGGTTCTGGGGTGTGCTCGTCCCGTGCCCGGTTAGGCTTCAGGCCGACGTTAAATTTAATTGTTTGCACCAATGTTGGAAGATATTGCGGGCTGTGGACGCTGTCCAGTGGAGGTTATCTTTTTCCGTGGTGAAGGTGTCATGTGGGATTTCTGCCAGGAAGGGGAGGTGTGTGGCTATGGTGTTGTTAATGATTTTCAAATTGTCCTGGTGGGTTGGCGGGAGCCGTGAGGAGTAATTTATAATGGGGAAGTAAATGTCTGCATTTGGGAAGGTGATTTTGGCCTGTCTATAAAGTGCTCTGAGCTGTTTTATGGAGGTTTGTTTTGCGTCCCGGTCCCTGTTGTTGAGGCCAATTGAGAATACCGCGATTTTGGTGTCCGGGTAAATCAGTGCCTTTTCGCATACTTTCAGAAAAGTATACAGCGTGGCTCCCGGATAACTGTCGAGTTGTATTTCGGGGTTGTGGTGAGGGGGGATCCTATTGATGTTTGAATCACCAAGGATAATGATGGGTCTACGGGGTTTAAAATGCCAGGCTGTTATTTTAAGGTGCGCTCTCGCTATGTGGCAGGTGGGTCTGAATGGAGATTGGCGGAGGGGGGGTGTGCCCAGCACCCGGGCAAACGGTGTGGTAGGGGATGGCGGGTGTGTGGGGAGCCGATTGTCTTTTTCTGGTGTCGCGGCCCGCGGACCGGGGTGGCCAGGCAGCAAGGCCCCACCATCTTGTTGGGTGGAGGGTTCAGAATGGGCTCTTGTTGCGGCCATATCGACCTTCTGCGTCCCGCTCATCATGGTTGTTTCACCCTTTTCACCCTGCGTTTTTTTGAGATGGCTGGGAGAGGTTTGCTGCCCAACCGAGCCGGTCCGCCCGCCGGGGAGATCTGTGGGGGATAGAGAGAGGGGAAGAATTGAGTCCACCGTCGTTATGGCCACGTTAGACTCCCTGAGGGGTCCGTCCAAGGTGGTGGTCGCAAAGTCCGGGGTGGTGTGTGGTGGTGTTACTGCCCGGAGTGGCGCATGGACCTGAGCGTGGCTGTCCCGCAGGGCGGTCAGTGGTTTTAGCGGTCCGCTACGGGGTTGGGTGGTGGGTGTTGGGGTTACTTGGGGTGTTGTGTGTGTTGTGATGGGTAGTGGGACTGAGGAGGGCTGTGACGACTTTTTTGGCTGGTCTGCTGTTTGGCAGGTTGCCGTCGTCTGTGTGAGTGGTGAGTGTCGGTTCGTTGGGGCAATTGATGTGGGGCGGGCGATTTCTTCGGAGAGGGAAGTGCGTGGACCTAGGTAAAGTGAATATAGTTTGTATGGGGCCCTTGCCCTCGGTAGGGGTGGAAAGTCTTCTTCTGTCCCCCCTTGGATGAGTGGCCGAGATTGTGTATTTGCGGTGAGTGTGTGATGAGCGCGGGGAGGGGGAGGAGGAGGAGGGGGAGGAGGGGGGGGGCAGGGTTGTGGGTCGGCTGGTGTGCGATTGTGTGGGTGAATGTCTAAGATGTGTTCTACTGTGTGAATGGTGTCCTGTTTGAGTTTTTGGCCATATTTCTTCCTAGCCCAACCAATAGCAATCCGGAGGGCTAAGGCATCTTTGGGTGTGTCAGTGAAGGTTGCCATAGTGGCCCGGTAATGTTCCTGTAAAATGGCCATGTTGTTTTCCATCCAGGTGATGGTGTTTTCTGCCACTCTGTTGTGTGTGTGTTGTGTGGGAGCTGCCGGTTTGATGAAGGCCGTGAGTTTGTTAACTTGTCTCATCATACCGGGGGGAAATGTTTTCGTGGCTATGGCCTCATCTATGACACGTTTGTGGTATGTGGCCTGAATGAGCCTATAATACCGTTTGCTGTTGTGTCTAGTTTCTGGGGTCGACGGCTGGATGGGTCTGTAGGTGAGTGGCTGCCGAGATTGTGTGCGTGTGCAAGGGTATCCGGTCCGCATGTGAGGCGGTGTGTGCGTGTGCGCGTGTACGCGCGCATGTCGTGATCTATGTGTTGGGTGTGTGGCGATGGACATGTGTGGTCGTGGATGGAAGTCGCGTGCGTGTGCTCTGTGTGTTGGCTGTCCGTTCATACCTGTTAACTCCAATGCGTCGGTCCGCTCCTGAAAAAAAGAAGAATTAGACTGGTGGCGGGCTCCTACCTCAGCACGCGTCGGCCCCGGGCCCGGCCGCCGTCGAAACCACGTCCCCCGGCCTTCGACGAAGTCTCCGACCGCGCGGACGCCTCCGGGCGAGCGGCCCAGCACGCCCCGGGCCGGGCGAGCGGCCGCGGAAAAGAGTCCTCAGCACGCGTCGGCCCGGTGTCCCGGTCGCCGCCCCGGGCCCGGCCGCCGCCGAAACCACGTCCCCCGGCCCCCGCCGAAGTCCCCGACCACGCGGACGCCTCCGGGCGAGCGGCCCAGCACGCCCCGGGCCGGACAAGCGGCCGAGGAAAAGAGTCCCCCACCGCCGTTTTGAAATTAATAATGTTGCGAGAGCCAATCATCCGATCAAAGAAGTGGGAGCACAACTCCAATCGGAAAATTTTTTTTAAAAAAAAGAAGCGATACCCGAGCGCATTGGAGTTCAAACACCCAACGTTTCGCAACTAGACGTTGCTTCATCAGAGGTGAACAGGCAGAAAGGACAAGCCAAGGTGTATATATAGTGTGTGTGGACGCAGGAGCCCCCTCCCCCTTCCGGGACAAACGCGTCCAATCAGCCCGGCGGCAACACCGCTGCGCCAACCCCATACGCCACTTCGTATTTTGAATCTCGACGGGGCAGGAGACGCAGCCCCCTGATTGGTCATTGATCCCGGAAGGACAGAGGGGCAAAGTAACTATGTGTAGCTATGTGTGTGAGCAAACTCCCACGCCCATGTGGTGTGGCGGTAGCGCGCCCGCCCGTCAGCCCAGCGGGCCGCGATCGAGTCCCGCAGGCGGCAGCAAACGGAGCGCCACCCACCAACCAAACATCACAACTATTATTAATCTATTTTTTTTATTTTATTATTTTTTTATTTTTTTATTTATTTTTTCCGTGTGTGTGTGTGTGTGTGTGTGTGTGTGTGTGTGGGGTGGAATGGAGTGGGGAAAGAGGGTGAATACAGAAGGAATCTGATATGGTGAGAGAATGTGGAGGTCGTTTTTACGTAGGGTTTCCGGATTATCTGAGTTGCAGGGGGGAGTCCAGATCCGTGGCACTGGCTGGATTAGGGTTGGGTTAGGGTTGGGGTTTGGGGTGTCGGTAATTGACTTTATTTGCACTGGCCTACGGTGTCTGAACTAGTCCCCCCAATGGATAAAGATGGTTGTTGGCGGATGCATGGACATGAGCAAACAGGGGCCGGCGTAATTAAACGTCATCATTGAGGCCTCCCGGTGCGGTCGTCCGGAGCTTGTGGATCCACTGTTTTTCCGCTCTCTTCCTCTGCCCCACGGTCCAGTGATCGTTGTTTTCAAGGCCAGAGATGATGAGGTGGGAGGAGGGGTGCGTTTGGAAGTGTGTGATTAGGGGGGTACGAAGTTTGCCTACCATGATGTTGTGTATGTGTTGTGAGAGTCGTGTATGTATCGAGTGTCGGGTTTCCCCAATGTAGTGTTTGTCGCAGAGGGTGCATGTGATGATGTAAACGACGTTTGTGGTGTTGACGGAGAATGAGCCCAAGGTGGGCATAGCTGTGTTGGTGTGTGGGTTGTGGATGTATTTTCTGTTTCTGTAGTGGTGTGCATATTGTAATTGGGGTGTGGGTCTGTGATCGGAGAATTGTGATTTGACCAGTATGTTGTGGAGGCTCTTGTTTTTTCTGTAAGCGGATATGATTTTATTGTTGTGGAAAGCCGGGTGCTGGGACTGTAGACTGGAGAAACTGTTCTTTATGGCATGGTGGAGACCGGTTATTTTGTGTGAAAAGGTGGAGATGAGAGGTATGAAGTGCCGCGGCGGGGTAGGGTTGAGGTGTGAACTAATTGTGGCGGTGTGTTGTG